>NC_050578.1:241695338-241952838 GCF_011100635.1 Trichosurus vulpecula
TTTTTTAATCTTATATTCCCAGTTTGCAAAAAGCGACATAAAAGAAAGCACCAATAATGTTAATTAATCCATCAACAAGTGTTTATTATGCACCTACTGTGTTCCAGGTACTGTACTAGATTGAGTCTGAGAATACAGATGTAAAAGTGAGATTAGTCCCTGACTTATATTCTACTAGGGAGAGAGACAATATATTCATAGATATGCACAAGAAACTCCACAGTGATGGTGTTGGAAGCAGTAATAAGAGAGAGAATCAGGAAAAGTCTGGGATATAGAATGTAAACTCCATGAGAGCAGGATGGGATTGTCTCATTTTTAGTTTCATGTCCCCGCAACTAGCACAATGCCTAGCACATGGCAGGTGCTTAATAAATGTTTGTTGATTAATTGATGGAGTGAGAATCTGAGCTAAGCTTTGAAGGGAAAGAGACTCCAAGAAGAGCATATGGATGACCAGAAAAAAAAGTGGCTACTCATGTGACTCATAACAGATCCAACTTTTTCATTGCCATCCACAAAATATTAAAAGATTCAGAGGAAGACTACTAGTATTATTGGGAAGGCCTTAGGATCATAGACTTATATCTGGAAGGGCCCTTGGAAGTCATTGAGACTAATCCCTTCATATTACAGAAGAGTGAAATGAAGGATAAGAAGTTCAGTGACTGAGATCACTCAACCCAAGATCATTCAGCTATTAATTGTCTGAAGTAGATTTTGAACCCAAGAGCTCCTGGCTCCAAGTCCAGGGTTCTAAGCTACACCATATGAATGTTCTATGGAATTGCTGTAATCATTGTCTTTGTTGCTTTTAAATGGACAAAAGTAGTACAAAATGAGGAGGCAGAGATGCTTCCCATCTGTACCAGTAGAGAGAGTAATTATCCCCAATCCTACTACTGCTATGAATATGATTGTTGCTTAATAAATGCTGGATTGAATCCAGTTGAGCCAATAGCTCTGATACTACAGATAAATAGTAAAGACCCCTTGCATATTAAATAGCATTAGTAGAATTCAAGATCCCCAAGGGCAGGGCAAGTCTCACCCTTGTATTTGTGTCCTCAGCACATTCATAAAAGGCACTATGTAAATGTGTATTGAAGGGCAGCGAGGTGGCTCAAAGGATAGAGTGCCACACCTGGAATCAGGAGACCCATCTTCCTGAGTTCATATCTGACCTCGGGCACTTCCTAGCTGTGTGACCCTGGGCAAGTCACTTCACCCTGTTTGCCTCAGTTTCCTCATCTGTAAAATGAGCTGGAGAAGGAAATGGCAAAATACTCCAGTATCTTTGCCATGAAAACTCCAAGTGGGGTCATGAAGAGTCAGACATGACTGAATGACGAAAATCTCATGAAGGAGCTAACAGAACATGAACAAGACTTAACAAAAAAAAAAAAAAAAAAACCATGCTCTGTTCTCCCTCTGCTGGCTCTCAAGCAACACTGCACCTCATCACCCTGACAAACAATATCCCCTAAAAGTGACTGTACTTGGTGGGACCAACTATTTAATTGCACCTCCCCATTGCAATGCCCAGACTATCATTATGGCGGGGGGGGGGGGGGGGGGGGGGTTATGGAGAAAACCCATGGAAAATGACAGAGATGCCACATTGTGATAGAAGGTACAGGAAAGGCAAACACACTCGAGCTGAAGAGACAGAATATCTCATCTTTCTATGAGTGTATTAAAGAAGATTGAGATGATTGGATTGGTTATATTTTTTGTTGTTTTTCAAAGGTCCATTTGCTCTGTTAAATAGTAGTAAAATCATAGCAAATTCATAAAATCATAAAGTCATAACAGACATTAACATGGCCTTTAAAAATTGCAAAGTGGTTTATCTCATTTTAGCTTCACCACCGTTCTGTGAAGTAGCTCTCAGAGGTTACTTCATTTTACAGATCAAGAAACCTTGTGAGGCCTTTTTCTCCGGACCTTGGAGAGTCACCCTTATCTTCTCGATACTACTCTTCCATCTAGGTTTCTCTGGTGCCACTCCATCCTGGCTGTCTCCCTCCTGACCAGACAATTCCTTCTCAGTCTCCTTTGCTGGATCTTCATCCAGGCCACACCCATTAGCCTTATGTGTCCAAGGGACTCTGTCCAGGGCCCTCTTCTCTCTATATATTAGTTCGCTTGGTGATCTCATCGGTTCCCATGGATTCAATGATCATTTCTGTGTGGACAATTCTCATATCTACTTATCCATCCCTAACCTGTCTGCTGACCTCCAGACTTACATCTCCAACTGCCTACTGTGAAAAAGATTCCCGTAGATATCTTAAACAAAATATCCAAAACTGAACTCATGTCCAATTCCTCCCCCACCCTTCCAAACTTCCCTTACAGTGAGCAACGGTGTCAAACTCAAAAATAGAAATGGAAGTCCCTAAACAATACATAAGGATCCTTGCAGGCTGAATGCTAACTTAGAAAAACCACACATTTATGTATTTCTTTTTTATTAATACATTACATATTAAAATCAAATAAGAATTACATTTTAATCTGGTTCAGCCCCCCAACATGGCACCAGGTATTTGACATCTCTGCTGTAGAGGGTAGCATCATCTTCCTAGTCATCCAAGCTCACAACTCACCCAACTGTACAACTTGGATGTCATCTCACTCTCTCTCACCCCTCCATATCTAATCTGTGGTCAGGTCTTGCCAACTTTACGTTCTTCTGTTCCCTGTTGTACTCTGCCACTACCATCACCCTGGTAAAGGCCCTCCACACCTCACATCTGGACTATTACAGTGACCTTTGGTTGGCCTCTCTGCCTCAAGCCTCTTACCACTTCGGCCCTTCCTCCTCTCAGCTACCAAACTGACCTTCCTAAAGTGCAGGTCTGAAAGTGTCGCCCCTCCCTATTCAATACACTTCAGTGGCTCCTATCACCACCGGGATCAAATATAAAATCTTCTGTTGGGCATTTTCTCTGGCTGTCTCCCATGCTTTGAATTCTCTCCCTCTTCATTCTGTCTTCTGACTTTACTGGCTTCCTTCAAATCCCAGCTAAAATTCCATCTTTTACAAGAAGCCTTTCCCAATTGCTTTTAAATCTATGTGTTGGTAAGCAAAACGGGCTCCTTTGCCATTAGTTCAACAAGTGCCCTTGAAGAGTTTGGCTTTTGTTTGTTTTGAGTAATTCAGTGTATTTCATTGAGCCTTACTAGGTACTAAGCCCCAGGCCCAAACCCCTATTAGGAGTGGAACCTATGTGTGGATTGGTGACTGGGGTGGGGCCCAAGGTGGGGCTGGCTAAGGGGAGGTGCTAACTCCAGAGCCATGCCTGTCTTGAGTCTTAATAAGTGCTAAGCCCCAGGCTCTAACCCCTATTAGGTGTTAACCTAACCTATGTGGATGTGAACCTCCCAGGGTCCTAAGGGGAGGGGCTAACTCAAGAGCCAATCATAGCAGCCTAAGTTCTGGTCATTCAGATGATATTTGATGAGGGCTGAAGCCCTATAAGAGAGGAGAGGGCCATTTGTGCAGGGGCTCTCACTTGTGATGGTGCTGATGTGGAGACTGGGCAGCTGTAGCTAAGGAGCCCTCCAGCTCATAAACCTGGATGCTGAGACTTTGTTGAACTCAGGTAACTATGTATTGGGATTTGAATCAGATAAGGTCTTTCTGTTGATGTTTGGCATTTGTTTGTATTTGTTCTGAAGTTCAGTGTGCTGGCTTTTTCCCCTGAACTAAGTGAATGATATTTGTATGCTGAATTAAGGTAAGTTTGTCAACCCCTTCAAGTAGCTTTCCTTAGTTAAACAGATCAAAAGAACCTGTGCTTTTGCAGCGTGCTGGTAGCGTTCTTGTTGTTGGGCTTTCACTACCCACAACAGCTGCTAGCCGGGTTGTTGAAACAATCCAATGCCTTCCCTCTGTTGATAATCTCCCAATTATGGTGTGTATATACATATATGTATGTATGTATATCTTGTCTGTATGCATGTTTGTTTTCTCCCCCATTAGATTGAGAGCTTCTCAAGGGCAAGAAATGTCTTTTGCCTTTCTTTGTATCCCCCTTACTCAGTACAATGCCTAACACATAGTAGGTGCTTAATAAATAATTGCTGACTGACTGAATTTATAACCAGCAGAGCCATAACCAGCAATTCTGCCCAGGGCATGCAACATAAAAGTGTCCTCAAATCTTTTAAAAACAAATTCAGGGGCAACTAGGTAGCTCAGCGGATAGAGCACGGGCTCTGGAATCAGGAGCACCTGAGTTTAAATCTGACTATTGTTTCAAAATAGAATAGTCATGTTTAGCTACAACTAACATCGTGTGTCTAGTAAAATCTGTGGATTCCTTAAAATATTTTTAATGCATTAAATACATAAAATTACAAAAGAATGAACACTATTGTACCAACTATTCTCCATGTCCCAATAGATCACGTATTTGCCTAACATAACAGTATTTTAAAGAGCCTAAAAAAAAAAGCCTTTCCCTCTCCTCTACATCTTCATTTTCTTCAGGATTCAACTTAAGTCCCACACCTATGGAACACTTTCCTTGAACTGCAAACCCAGCCTCTGGTTAATCTCTTCCTTCTATGATGTCCTACAATAATCATTGTTCACACTACTTATTGGACAGTGCTGTCATCAATTATTTTCATGAGTGTTTGCTGGGCACCCATGAACTCAGTCAGAAGAGTAAAGGGATGCCCAATACCTTCTCTCCCCTCTGTTGTGTGCCCAATGAGGTGTGAGTTCCTTGGACAAGATAAGAATTGAAGACCTGGGTCTCTGTTGCTTTACAGATGTAGCCTTTGTTCAGGAAGAAAGTGAGGATCTCTGCATTAACAGCCCATTAATGAGAGAGTTCACACACTTGGACTTGGCCTTTTAAAGAACCAACCCTGGAAACCCATCAGATTCAGGGAATGGATGTACACACAAGAGAGGAAGGGAAAGAGGGAGGGAAGGAAAGAAAGGAAGGAAGGAGAGGAGAAAGGAAGGGAGGGATGGAGGAAGAGAGGAAGGGAAGGAAGGAAAGAAGGGAGGGAGGAAAAGAGAAAGGGAGGGAGGAAAAGAGGAAGGGAGGGAGGAAAAGAGGAAGGGAGGGAGGGAAGGAAAGAAGGGAGGAAGAGAGGTAAGGAAGGAAAGAAGAAAGGAGGGAAGAAAAGAAGGAAAGGAAGGAGGGAGAAGAGGAAGAAGGAAGGGAGGAAGAAAGGAAGGGAGGGAGGGAAGGAAAAAAGGAAAGGGAAGGAAGGGAGGGAGAAGAGGAAGGTAGGGAGGGAAGGAAAGAAGGGAGAGAAGGAAAGGAGTAAAGGAGGAAGGGAAGGAAGGAAAGGAAGGAAGGAAGGAAGGAAATGCATTAGTGAACCTGTGAGTGAATGAATGAATGAATAAGTGAGTGAATGATCATCCTGACTGCAGGATGAACTCCCCGGGCCTCGGACCACTAAGGGGCTGAGCAAGTTTACCAGCGGTGCGTTTGATCCAACTCTTCTGTTGAGATCATGTCTTGCCCATGCCAGACCTGTCCCATTTCTCCGGCCTCTGCCCGCACGGCCCGCGGGTCCGGACCTGGACTCCTTGCCCCGGCCCTGGGCCCTGGGCCTCCTTGGCCCTCCCGCCCTTCCAAAGATGGCGGCCGCGCTGACGGTCGCTCTAGCCACGCCTCGCTCCGCCCCTCGCTCCTTCTCGCTGGTGACGGCGGCGGCGTCCCTCTAGAAAAGCCGCTCTAGCAGGCTCGCAACGTCTTCTCGCTGGTGGTGGGCGGTGCGAGCTGGTCGAGTTGCTGGTTGCTACGTGCGGAGCCGTTATTTCATGGCTGCAACGGGCCCGGGGGCTGAGGTGCGGGGGACGGCGCGGCAGGAGCCAGGACGGGCTCCGGGCAAGGTACTGGATGGAGACCGAGGCAGAAGAGCGGTGAGGGCTTCGGGGCCCGAGTGCGAGGCCGAATCTCGGGCCTAGGAGGCTCGGGAGCAGCCGGGAAGCTGTGAGGGCGCCCTGGGCTTGGAGGGGTGGGGGAAGGGAGGGTTGGGAAGCCTGCGGTCCCGGGCTTGCATCCCGGGCTTGCATCCCGGTCTCGCCGCTTCCCTCGCTCTCTGTGCCACCTTGGGCGTATCCTTGCGCCCCTTCCCCCCTTTGCCGCATTGCGGAGGAGCCTCTGGCCCTGTAGTCTGGGACCCCAGGTTCCCGTGTTATCCCTGACATGCCCGAGCCCTCTAATCTTTCCGGAGGTGGGGAGAGGCAGGTACGCAGCACGGTGGAACTCGGAGTCGGGGGCCTGGGTTCAAATCCTCCTCGGTGCCTGTGCTTTAAAAGCTCTGCGCCGCAGTTCTCCAGTCTGTAAGATGGAAAGGGTTGGACAAGATGGCCTCCGGGCTTCTACGCCAGGTGAATTGTAGGGACCCCTTGTTTACTTATGCACACCGGACCTGTTGGGCTTTTTTACGGTGGCGTCCAGCGTGTTGTGCCCTTTTTAGCGTCAAAGGTCTTGGGGGGGGCAAAGGGGTCGTGGATTCCTTGGGCATCTTCATCGATGCCCATTTATTAAACGCCTACTGTGCCCGCCTGGAGAAGACGACGCAGAAAGAAGTCGGGGAGAAGGGGGAGGGGAGCCGTGGCGCACTGGGGAAAGAGAGAGGGGTCCTCATGCGGGGCGTGTAACGTTACCCCAAAATAATCGAGCCCCTCGGCCCCAGGAGGCCGGGACTAGCCATGGACCCTCAAAATGCGTTCATTTTAAAGACGTGTTGGAAAGTCTACAAGTCTGTGTTGAATTGGCAAAATGGCGGGCCTCGGGGGCGTGGCCGAAGGTTTGGTGCAATGAGGTAATGTGGTAAGAAAAAAAAATGCCGCATTGCGGCGGCCGAGGGGAGGGGCGGGGTCCCTGAGTCCTCGATTGTTGGGCATCTGCTCCCTCGGGCTGATGATCGATATGCCCCCCGCCCCCGTTTTTGATTTCGTTGGTGACCAAAAAGCATTTCGAGGACAGTGTGGCATCAGATTACCAATAAGGAGTAAAAGTTATATTTTTTTTTCTAGTGGTTGAATAATGAATGAAGGGTGCTAGGTGGATGTCATGACCCGGACAGAAGTTGTGTGGTTTAATGAGGGATCAGAGCGGATTTGTAGGTAGCAGCCAGTAGAGTAGAAAAAAGGAGAAAGCCAACGTTTGCTCCAGCTCCTAAGTCTGGGTCGCGGGCCGGGACGTGAAGAGGGAGGATTTAGGTTTTTAGGTGTGGCCCACCCTGGAGGTTGGGAGGTGGGGGATTTGGCGTTGGGGGTCTTAATCTCTGGTAATTTGGGGGGTGTGGGTGGAGTCAGGGGCCGCTGCTGGGATTTGATAGACACGCAGCTGTCTTCTGTGGGTGAGGTCCCGTTTTGTTAGCCTGAATTTGTAATGACTCAGTCAGGAATCATCATTTCACTCAGCTGAGAGGAGGGAAGAAAGTAACCCGGGGTGAGGGATTCAGAAATAGAAGGCCAGCGCAAGACAGAACAGGAGTGATGAGCTTGGAAAACAGGACTTCGGGAGTGAATTCAAGAGGAATGAGGCAGTAGGAAAGGCGAGGATAAAATGAGAAAAGGGAATTTCTGTTTTCAGAACCTTGGACGTCAAAGTTTCACATCAGGAACCAAGGATGTTTACCCTAGAAAAAGAAAGTCGTGGAAATAGGGAATATGAGAAGTGCTTTCAGACGTTATGAGGATCCATAACCAGAGCATTAGCCTTAACTTTTAAAGGGCGGAAATGGGTTCCACAAATGAGTGGGTGTATTGGAGGATGGTTACACACAAGCATCCTAGGGATCCTTACTTCCTTCCCCCCCCCCCCCCCCAAGAAAAATAGGCAAGAATTTATCTTTTGATTGTTAGACATCACCTCTCACCACTATTAGAAAGGTAACTATGTTAATATGCAGTATACACCCATTTTTTTTCCTCTGTGGATCATAATGCTCTTTTGAGTGAACATATATCTCTTGGAGGGCACTATAGTTTTCTGAGACTCGGTGAAATAAAGTGTACCTTTAGATTGGAATTATGCAAAACACCTCACCCTTTTATAGAACCTTGGAGCAGTGGGGAGGGCTTCCACAGTGCAGCCAAAGAATAATAGTGTCTACAAACATTTAGGGCCTGTTACAGGCTTGGGGCCGGCGGCGGGGGGGGGGGGGGGGGGGGGGGGGGGGGGGGGGCGGCTCGCACTGAGCTAAGTGCTGGGAATCCAAAGGCAGAAGAGCTCCTGCCCTCAAAGAGCTCCCAATCTGGTTCTTTCCAGCCCCTAACGTTTTTGGATCAATGTTATAAAGAAGAGTCCTATTAGTTGGTATTGGTATCACATCCCTTATGACAGTGGAGGACGTTTTTGGTGAGCATTTATCTGATATCAGTAATCAGAGGAGTGCTGAAGTTAGGTGTGATTATTGCTGTGGAGTCATGTGAGCTTTACATTGGTAGTTTTGAGAATTGTATTAATACCTAATCGTATGTGATAACATTTTTTGTTTTGTTGATATATACCAACAACAAAGAATAATATTTCTCCACATCTTTGTCGGTTGTGACTGTGAAGGTTTGGTTTATGGCATAATTTAAAAAAAAAAACCTGCAAAGGGTTGATTTTTTTTCTTCAAGAAGACCCTCTGAAGAATGTTGTATAAACGGTTCTCATTAACATTTTATAAGAAATGAGTAATTGTACTGCTTTCTTTGTTGGCCTTTTTAGTAATAACAGATCCGTCATCTTTTCCTTTTGGCCTTCTCCCTTTGTGATTCTTTGTTCAACATTGGAGTGCCTTTTAAACATTTTCAAAGCCTTTTCTTAACCTTTATTTGCAGGCAGAAACACCAAATCATTACATTTCCAAAAGGAAAAAAAGGTTCTGCATAGTAACATGAAAATGGCAGTGATCTTTTATAGTAATGCTCTTAAGCAGATTGTAAAAATGAGTCTTTCATGTTCCATTTTCCTAAATAAGTATCTGCCTCTGCACATTTTCTTTCCTTGTGCTGTGCAGTGCAGGTTGCAGAAGTGCTCTAAAGAGGTGGTTGTAGCCTATGATTAACTGTAGATTTTAATACCTTTTAGGAAAATGGGGGAGGAAAGTGGTAAATTGACAATGATAAATCAGCAAAAGGCTAGCAAATTTAGATTTGAAAGAAATTTTAGAGGGCATCTAATTCTATCTCTTGATTTTGAAAATGAAGGGAAAGAAGTTTAATTGACAAAGGAAATTGAAATTTTGCCCCCAAAGTCTGTCAGCAGTTGGTCAGTAAACTAAGAAAAAATTCTCAAGGATCATTTAGCTTGAGTGTGTGCACAGGAAGGCTTCTCTAGCTGTAATGTGTGGCCAGATGTTAGAGGTGAGGGACCCAGTTCATGAGAATTGACTTTATTTCTTTTGCCCCAAGGATCCAACAAATGCCTACTCCAGAGCAAATATTACACTGGAATCCAGTGGTGCCACTGGATTATTAAAGTAATTTTTTTCTCCTATATTTAGAAATGTCTGTGAGCTCTATTGGCTCCATCTTCCCAACATACTATATCAAAACTCTCCAGATTTGAAAAATCTTTAGGCACATCTTTGTCACTTCAGTTATGGCTCAAGCTAACTTTATTTTTACTGTTTATCAGGCTCTACCTTCAAGGCAAATAAAATTCCTGGCACCATGTATTCAAGCCCACAAAACACTGTCATTGATGAGTGGTCAAGGGTGGTGGTCAATCTCACTTGCCTACTTTTGGAGAGTTTATGGCCACCATAGTTGCTTTTACAAAAATGGCTTCTCTGATTGACGTTCTCTTGGTTGTCTTCCATTACTAAAATCACCTGACCTTTATAGTCATTCAGTTTCAGATTCTACATGAAAGTCATAACTGTTCTGGGGGCAACTCCGCTGTATGAGTGAGTTCAGGCTGACAAAGTGGGTTAAGCCGTATAGCTATAGCAGAGACCCACTTTTCTCTTGGACAGCCAGCCACCACTGTCATAGGGTGCTTTTAAAATTGTCACCTCTACAATGAATTTCTTCTCTGTGTATTTGGTCAAGTTCATCTTTTCATCTCAATCTTTAAGGGTCATTTTTATTTCCTTATCTACTACATTGAGTACTGAGTATAAATGATGGTTCCATTGTTGATAAAAATAGATTTGCTGTAAAAACATTGGTAAATCATTCACATCTATTTTTTTGCTCTACCAGCTTCAACTGTGAATGCTTTTGGGAAGATAGGGCTTATTGCCCAGTTTGTGAAATGTAGTTGGTGGACAGTGAACTGGGCTCAGAATTAAATAGAAGGAAGAAAGCTGCAGGCTGAATTGCATTTGGGAAAGTTGACAGCACTTTCAGATATCCCAAGCTGCCCTTTGCTGCAAAAGCCCATCTTATTAGTGCCAATATTCTCCTAGTGATACTATATGCCTGCAAATCATGGAATACTATGCCCTCAGAAGAATCAAAATTGCAGGTGACTTGTGGAAAGATTCATGATGGGGCTAAATTGACTGCAGCATATTATCACTGTTGATTTGTATGCAAGAAATCATGTAAAAAGCATGACGTGTGACCAGAAAAGGAGTTGAACTGGTGAAGGGATAACAAATGGACAACCTGAGCATTGCTCTGGTGTTCACAGAATATTAAGTATCTAGAGGAAAACCTCCAATATGTTGGGTAACTCCTCTGGAGGATTTTTGGACAAGAATTGCACAGGATGAGAAGGCATGGATGGGATGGGATCTACACCAGTGGAGGATTACCCACACTGATGAGCATACTTCCAGCTTTGACAAAGAAACTCCTTGGCTCATTTATTTCTAGTTCTAAGGGAATTGTCTGCAGAAAACCTCATTGCTATTGAGAGGGCCTCTTCGAGTGAGGAAAACTGGCCCACATTAGGCAAAACAGTTTTGAATATTTTCTGTGACCTTAGCCTGCAGATCAGACACTGAAGTAAATCTTTAGTTCCTTTAAAACTATCTTTTTGTTTTTGTATCACTTTGTGTTCTGAGGACAGACAAGGAATCTGACCTTACCTGAGGGTAAAGGGCGTGGGTGTGGGTGTGTGTGGGTGTGCGGGCGTGTGCGCGCGCGCGCGCGCGCGCGCACACACACACACACACAGCCATATACAAAGTTGAGGATAAGAGACTACTTCAGTTTTCCTATTCTGGAAATGGTGGAAAGACGGTGAAATAAGTAAAGACCATACCTTCCCAGACTTGAGCAGGCAAAACATTCTGATTTACCCTTGGTCAGCATTATTTTTTGGGATATCTTCCCAGCTCTAATTTTAGCATTTTTAAAAAATGGACTGCCAACAAGCCTGGCCCTAATCAGCCAAGTCAATTAATCTTTAGAAATAACAAAAGACCTTCCTGACTATCAGAGCTATCTAAAAGTAGAATAAGCTGCCTTGGTAGAGTTCACTGTCATTGGCAGTCTTTAAGCAGAGAGTGGGTGATAACTTGTCAGAAATGTTAGCACATTCAAGCTTCAGGTAGGGGTCAGACTAGGGGGTGCCATCTGAGGTCCCTTCGCATTCTTAAGGATTTTTGACTCAGGGTATAAATGGCTTATTTTAGGAAAGCCAACCTGATTGTGCCAATCATTGAGCATGTATTAAGCACTTAGTATGTAATAGGACCTTTTACTACCTTCAGAAGACACATAGGATAGAATCTCAGCCCAACCTCCTTATTTAACAGATCGAGGATCCAGGGCCCCAGAGAAGTGAAGGGATTTTCCTGTGATCACCCAGTGATGAGTAGTGTGATTGTAGGCAGTTCTCACATGCCATTTGATGTTATTTTTTGTGTCCCCTTGGCTAGATCTCAACCGCTGCTTCTTATCTAAGGAAACATTGTATCCTCCTTAATTGAATATGATTTTGAGTTAAGCTGATGAGAACCTTGAATAACTACTGATTTCTAGCAAGAAAAAAAAGGGCAGGCAAATAAGTGTACCTTTTTTTTCAAAATGAGATAAATTATGATTTCAGTATAATACTTTAAAATGGGAATTGCTTTTAGTTAAGATGCTTTCTAGCTTTTCAAATAAGAAATTAAAGAAGTATATCTAGAATCACACACACCCCTCCTTTTTTGATAACTCTTGTATGGTCATCCTGAGAAATGGGTAGTTCCCAGCTTAGAAATGTCGAAATAGCCAGTGCACTATTGTTATAGCTTTATGTTGAAAAATGATGAATGGGAAGAAACTGTTAGAAGTAGAAACAACTTCATCCTGGGGTTAAATTCCCTAGCCAGGCTAGCCTGCCTATTTAGGGTCACTCTTTCCCTCCTCCCCTGCCTGCCTTTTTACCATGTTTTACTTCTACACTGGACTAACTTTTTTTGTTGTCTTTTTCTTTTTTTTGTCTTTTTTTTTTTTGTCTTCCTGAACTTACTTCCTCTACTTAGAGAGTTCTTTGACTTAAATGCAAATATCCAGTAAACAAGTGTGAAATAGAAGAAGAATAACTTTGTGGAATTAACACAACAGAAATCCCCTAACTTAAAAGGGAGTTGTACTTAGAGCTGTTAACTTTTGGTGCCTAGTCCCAGTATTCTCTCCAGAAAATCTCAGGAAATTGGTGATTCTGAAGACACCTTTAGCCAGTTTCAGGATTTCACCTAGCCAACTTTATGCCCAGGAAAGGACAGTTGTAGCCTTTCCTCTCTTCCTTGTATCCAGGATTCTGGTTACTACTATTAGATAAATTTCTCTGGTCTAACATGGAATTCTAACCATAATTGTTCCTGTGAAAAAATTCCAAGTCCCAAACAGTTGATTTCTAAAAATGAACTTTGAATATGAGTTATCTTTGGATTGAATATGGATGTCATGATCTTGCAGGTGTTGCTGCAATTTATAAACCTGCGAATGTAATCCAGAATGTGAAGCATGGAGGAGAATTTTCTCTAAGAAACAAATGAACAAACAAAACAGTGTATTATATTTGCAACAGAAGTTTTAAGAGGGGGAATAAAATTCTATAGGTTATATAAATCTGATTTTATTTTTTTTAATTTTTTTTTATTTTTTTTTTAGTGTCAGGCCTCTAGGGTAAGAAAAAAAAATTGTAACATAAATCTGATTCACTTTAATGCTTTCTCTAGGGTGATCCTCAATAGGACCTACTAGAGGCTACAGAAAAAAACCTAGGCAGAATTTTTAAAACGGTGAAATAGGTTGTTCTAAGGAAGTAAGATGGATCCCTGTTCAGTTGGAGTTCAGCTTCGTGCTACCAATGAATGTCATAAGACATACTATACTCGACATACTGGCTTCAAGACTTTGCAAGAATTGTCATCAAATGATGCACTTTTACTTCAGCTTAGAACCGGAATGACCCTCTCTGGAAACAATACAATTTGCTTCCATCATGCAAAAATTTACATTGATCGATTTGAGGACTTGCAAAAGTCTTGTTGTGATCCTTTTAACATACACAAAAAGCTTGCAAAGAAAAATTTGCATGCGATTGACTTAGATGATGCCACTTTCCTAAGTGCCAAGTTTGGAAGACAGCTTGTACCTGGTTGGAAGCTTTGTCCAAAATGCACACAGATAATCAATGGAAGTGTGGATGTTGAATCTGAAGATCGCCAAAAAAGGAAAGCTGATTCAGACGTATGTATATGGGCCAATTTTTCACTTATTTAGGTCTGCAATTTAGAGTTTTGCTTGGGTAGTATAGAAGCATACCTTTTTTTGTTATCATTGCTCATATGCATTTAAATCAACGTAATATCATGCATACAAAATTTAGACCAGTGAGAATCATTTGAGTGATAAGATCAAAAAAAGCAGTGTCACAGTTTAGCATTTACAGCTAGAAGAAAGTCCAGGAGGGAGTAGCAGGTGGCTTGCAATGAATGTTTCTCCTTGCTCCTTTTATTCTCTTCCTCTTTTGTCCTCACCCATGTTTGGATTTGTGTGGGTGTGTCTAGGAGCACAGCTCAGACTCTCCTGGCCCTGTTTTCTAATTTTAGGCCTCTCTATGGTCACCAAAAACATGACTGTAAAATTTTGATTTGATTTTTGTGGGGTATGAGATATGGTATGTCTTATTTTGAAGGTTTTTACCTTGAAAAACGCGTACCTTCTATTTTGAAGAACTTAACAATTCAGTACTATGAAAGACTTTAATAGAAGGCTTTTAAAAATTGTATATTAGTGGGTAATGAGCTATATTTCTTCCCTCCCACCTAGGACTAATAACGCTGCCATGTGTTAGCAAGCATGTAAGCACTTTTTCATTTGTGCTTCTAGAAAAGTAAGATTGAAAAGATAGAAAAGTAGGATCCTGAGGACTTAGCGAAGCCTATTTCTTTAACATAAGCACTGTAAGGTGACCCTTCCCTTGTTTTCCTGATGCAGTTCTCCCAGTGTCGAGCATGTTAGTACCTAGTCACATTTCAGAATACTGAATACTGCTTTTTGTCAGAATCCTATCTATCCTAACATAGTAACACATCATCAGTGTGTTCCACATGCCTGATTAACTACATAGCTGAAAAAATTCACCTTTGAGTGTTTTTTTTTTTTAATATTTTTTTTTTGTTTAGCCACTTTGGGAGGAATGTTTTCTTTTTCACAGTTCACTGATTTCTCAGAAGAAACTGAACTTAAATCTTTGGCTCAGCCTCATTGTGAATGTCTACTATTTCACTGTGCTGAGTTGGTTTTTGTTTTGTTTTGTTTTGTTTTGACTTCCTCTTCTCCACTGCTATCAACCTTTAGTTCTGCCGCCAGTGTGTCTACCTCTTATGCCTTCCTCCTGTGCTACTTTTGATTTGCTGTGGTATAATAAAACAAATAACCGAGAGGGTTAGAGTTGTGTGATCTGAGAGTCAGTAAGCACTGAATAATGACCGCATGGCTTCTACAGAATAAATTTCAGTTTTAGTGCATTGGGCTCCCAGACTTTGTTTCATTTCTGGGTAAGGCAGGCAGTATTCTGTATGGTTAGCTTGGCAGTCATTAAGAGTGGGATGTTTACTATTTGTGTCTTTGATATAGAGATCTAACTTGAGAATTTTTACTTTTCCTTAGGGAAGGACTGCTAAAGCCTTGCGGTCCTTGCAATTTGCAAATCCAGGAAAGCAAACTGAATTTACTCCAGAAACTGGTAAGAGAGAGAAAAGAAGGCAGACTAAAGCAACCAATTCTGACAGGTAGGCAATTTATACTAATTAAGAAATGTAAGCTGACCGTGTAACATTTTGTTGCTTATTTTTGTTTCATCTTCATTTCTGAGATTTCCTAAATTGCTATTACACATTGCTTGGGGGAGGTGGGGGGTGGAAGGAGAAATGTCCCTTAGTCTCCATTTCCTTGTTTTACAAATGAAAGTGTTGAAGGCAGTGAGTGATGTCTGGGTCTCTTTCAATGCTAAACATTAAGTTTATTGATAATCAAATTATATACCAAGATCATAATTTATAACCTGGTGGTGATATTTAAACTCTTCAAAAGTGAAATAGAGGGTTCTTTTAAAATTTTGATTTTTTTTTTTACTTTACATAGCAATCACTTAAAATATTTTTGTACTTCACTTTTGAAGTTAAACTAGAAATCCCACAAAAGAGTAGCAAGATTGATTTGGGGAGAGGGCGGGGTGGGGGGGGAGGCGGACGACAACATGAGTTGAATGAAGTGCTATCTTCTATTCCCATATAGAAATATTGACGTTTGGGGGATATTTTCCGTCCATACATTAGATTTCTGCTTCTTAAATGGAGATTGTGACTACTCAATATATGATGACTTTGATCTAAAGTTATGAACCACTGTAATAGGACCATACCCAAGTTGTTAGAGGTAGCCATATGGAATATCAGAAATCCTTTTGGTCATATATTATCAATTTAATATAAATTGTAAAAAACTCCCCATCCCCACCATACTTTTCTTTACATTATTCTCTTTGTTTTTATGCTAAAAAATGGAAAAAATGAGGGAGTAGGGCTTGGAATTAAAAATTCTTAATGTTAGATTGTTAGAAGTAACTTTTTTCCCCCCTTTTTACAGGCAAGTGATACCACCAAAGAGCAAAGTCTATGATAGCCAGGGCCTCCTGATAATAAGTGGGATGGATCTCTGTGACTGCCTCGATGAAGATTGCCTGGGATGCTTCTACGCATGTCCTAATTGTGGTTCTAACAAGTGTGGAGCTGAATGCCGCTGTGACAGAAAATGGCTTTATGAGCAGATTGAAATAGAAGGAGGGGAGATTATTCATAATAAGCATGCTGGGTAATTTGAAGGGCTTGAATGAGCTTCTCTATTTCCTTGAAGCTCTAAAATTCTACTGTATACTCAGAATTCAAGCATGATAAACAAGTGCCAAGATTTTAAAAATATTATTACATGTGAGTGTTTTGTGCTAGGTGTTTTAGAATTCATTGTGTTGTGTATATTTTAGGTGGACTTCAAAAAAAATCAGCTTAAGTTCATTGTGGATAAATAAGCAAGCTTAGTAGTTGGGAACAGTGCTTGACTGTACAATGGGAACTGATCTTTGTACACCTGTTAAAACCATTCTGGCAGTTACTCATGGATTAGTAAATGGGAGCAAAATCTTCAAAGCACTTTATCAGATTACATTCCCTTTAAGTAAAGAAATCATGAAAACACAATTATTTTGACACTATCCTAAGCGTTCTTACTCCTTTTCTACCCAGCTTTCTGTCAAATTAGGGATTATTAATATTTTAAAATTTAAACTGTAGCCCAATAAATTCTAAACAAATGTATAGCTCACTTAATTTAGCGTTTGGCCTGGCCTTCTAAATTGAACTTAAAATTCTGTTGTGATGTAGATTCAACTCTGTGACCACCTCTCCACTCCTTCCCCCACGCCCCATCCATTTCAAATTGAAGCCAAATAAGCCTCTACACCACATAGAATTTAGGTTTCCTGTCCAATCAAGAAGCATACATACTGACCTTTAAGATTTGTGTTCCTGTAATTCCCTTCAATACATTACAGCAGCATGCTCCTTAGGTGTAGACAATTTTAGATTCCTTTTAGAAGAGGTAGATTTCTCACAAAGAATTGTATATATGAAATCTCAAGTTCATAAATTGCCTTCAAATTTAGAGCTGTGTTTCAAATATTATTAGACAACAAATTTGAAATGGTGGCACAAAGTCTTTAACACGTTTACTTGGGAAATTACCTAAAGAACACTCAGTATCCCTTGCTTGCAGATTTAGCTTTGAAGAGTCTGCCTTCCAAAGGACTCTCACTTTAAAGAGTTCATAAGAAATGTAAATCCTGCTGGTTTTCTGAATGGTTATTTGCAAGGCTGTTGAGATTTAGTACATCTTTAAACAGTGAATCTACAAGTCCATTTCCTGTTCCTTGTTTGAAATGAGAGTGCTATGGAACCTTCAGGTCCTTTTTATGTTGCTGCTAGACTTCAAGGGACCTGACTTAAAAAAGCAAGTGCTAAAGCTGTACAAATGTTAATTTCCGTTCTGTATGGATTTTAATAGAGAAGTCTGTTAACATGCTAAAAGTTAAATTGAAATTAGAAATACAGGTATCCAGATTTTGTGTTTTCAGGTTTTTTGATGTTGCTAGTTCAATTGCACTTTTGCATAATTGATTAAGGTGTAATATTTTTTTTGTAGTTTTATTTGACTTTCTACAGATCTGGTGTCTGTTTAATTAATAGCTGTGCTTCTGCAATGAATATCATACTGATAGAATCTAGTGTTAGAGAATCTAGTTGTAATTTAAGTCCTTGATGAGACTTTGTATACTAGGGCCCCACGGCCCATACTAATTTTGCTCTGTTGATGTGGGCATGTTCCTTTTTAGCAATTGTGTTTCCAAGTCTTTATTATTCTACTGAGCATCCATGTTTATATAAGTACTATAGGTACTATTCACATAGGTATTGTACCTTGTCAGAATTATATTAAATATTGAAATATCTTAATGCTATGTACGTACATACTTCAGGAGGGAGGTGTTTGAGTTCTTCCTAGTTGAAAGCTTCAGAAGACTTGTCAGTTCATTGTGGAGACAGTGGTAGGAGCTGTGATAATTCACAGAGAAGGAAATTGTTTTGGAAGTTAAGTTGTTGTCCAGGAAGATCTTAATTCGAAATTGACTTACACTTTGATGCGTAATTGTCTTCATTATCTCATTCATGTGGGTATTCCATCCATCCATATGTAGATTCTACTCATTCTATCTTGTGCACTTTGTGTATCTTCCACATACTGTCTAAGCTGTACACCATTAACACAAAAGGAATAAATACCTTGATAGCAGTATTTACTTTGTCACTACTACTTTTAGATGTGTGAACCATTTTCTTGGGCCCAACACAACTACCCTTTGTAGCTGTTTTGCTTTACAAACCAACATTTTTCGTTATATAAAGATAAATTAGCAATGTCCCAGCTTAATTTTAATTTTGGCCCTACCATAACACTCTGCCTTTGTCTAAATTTTCAAGGGTTTGGATAAAAATTTGCCATATAGAAGGTCAGAATTACCACAGAGTGAACTGTTACTACTTGATTAATTCAGTTTTTCTCTTTATAGTTACTTTGTTGCTAAAGGCATTTTGTTCTGTTGTAAAGTTTGTGTGCAATTTATTTGGTTTTTGCTAATAGCTACTGGAACTATAAGAAAATAAACCACACTTCTCATCCATTACTGCTTCAGCTTGATCACTTCTAATTGTGTTTTGAATCAATAATTACGTAGTGATTCAATGGTATACCCCCAAAAAAGTTATCAACTCAGATACAATTCTTAAACTCAACTATATTAGTCCTTATTGTCCGCTAGTAATTGACAAGCCAATTTTGAGGTAGTTAAGTGAAGGAACTTATGTGAATGAAGGGATGTATTTCTGTAGGTAAGAAAGAATTGGGGAGATAAGATTCTTACTCATAAAGAAAAGTTAGCAAAGCAATTTTCTGAACTGCTTCTGTGTTATTAGAAACATTCCAGATTATTGGACAGAATTGGTCTTGAACAGGCATAGACATTCATGAAGTTGTTTCTTCATAAAACACCGCCCCCCCCCCAACTGGAAGAACGTTGTCACTCCATCTAACCTAGAATCAGAGTTGGTTTTAAAGAGGAGGAAAGCAAACTACACAGACTATAACTTTAGAATATTGGTCTTGATACTGAAATATAAATACCAGGTATCTGAAACTACCAAAAATAGAATTGTGCAATTATGGATAGTATTAGAAGCAAATTTCTCTACTTCATGCTTGATGTTAAAAATAAGTCATTTTTTTAGTTGTGGAACTTGGAGAAATGAAAGATCTGTGGATCTGTGACTTTACCTCTAGAAAAGGTTGCTACTTATTTCAGTACAAATAGTTAACCAATGAAGTAAAATCTAAGCAAATAATTAAATGATGGAACAAATAGAATAATAAAAACTATTAGGATTTGTCTCCTGGATAGAAGCTTTTCATACATGATTTAAGCCAGTATTAGGTGATAAGTAGAAAATCATCAAAAGTCCAAACAGTTATTTAACCTGCAAGAAAGAAATCGTGGTAGATGAATCACATAATTCAGATTTCTTCCCCTTCATAGTGGTGAGTTTCCAATATTTTTGGGTACCTATGTGGTGCTGAAGCAAACATGAGCTTCCACACCCACTCTTTCTCCTTTCTATTGGTGGTTTTGGCATAATTAGGATAGTTTTTGAGGTGAATTACAAAATGTGTTAGTCCTAGTTTCTGATGATGGTTGGGCACAGGTAGGCAAAGTTACTTGTCCAAGGGCATACAATAATTGGGAGGGAGGGGTTGTGCTTTGCAGTGCTACTATGTGAGGTATTTTTAATCGTTTTTATTGTATTTTTCACATAACTTTCCTCAAAGACTGACCATTTTTTTCTTGGGTTGGATTTCATTATCCTCATTAAGTTAGACTGAATATAGGGGGAAATTTTTTTTCCTAATCCAGATGGGAATTTTGATCATTGGATCATAGGTGTAGAGCTGAAAGGGACCTTTGCAATCATATCCTAAACTCTTCCTTTTATAAATGAGGAAACCAGCCCAGAAGAGTTGTTTTTTGCCCAGGTCACGTGGCCTAAGAATTCATGAATTAGCAGTATTAAATGAAGCAATTTCTGAAATTAAGTGATTTTTCTAAAGCTCTTTGAAATATTTGCTTTCCATTCATTCCCCTTATATCTTCTCTAAGCTAGCCATCCTTCAACCAGTCCTCATGTTTCTAACTCCTTTACCACTCTTTCTCTAGACATATTTCTTCAAAATGACAGCCAGAAACACAGTATTCCTGATATCTGACCAGAGCAGAAATCAGCAAGACTGTTCCCTAGTAGGCAACCTGAAAATGCATTCACCTTTCTAGGTGCTGTGGTTACTGTTGATAACATTGAGCTTTCCAATAAAACCCCCAGATGTTTCTCCGATGAAACTTGTCTAACCACCATAGAACTTATTCCCTCTGCAATATAATGATTTTCGGATGCGCAAACCTAATTTAAGTCTTGTATCCAAAAAAATTGCTTCCCTATAGTAAAGCTCAGATGTTTTTGGCTTTTGGATTTTTACCTGTCATTCAAGAGCTTCTCTAAACGGGTACTGCCTTACCTTTTAGTCTCACTTAAGATTACTCTCCTGCACATGCTCTCTTATTCACCCAAATAATTCTGCTTCCCGTTCCCAAACATGGTTTTGTTCGTGCTCAGAAGATCCTCCCAGCTCCTTTTGACCTGTTGGACTCTTGCCCATCCTTTCAAATACCAATGCCGCTTCTTTCATGAAGCCTCTCACACAGAGAGGTCCCCAAACAATATGCTGTATACATCTATGGAATCATCACTGGATCAGCGATTTAAAGCTGGAAGGGACCTTCAGAGGCCAGCTAGTCCAATCAGCACATTATAAAGATGAGGATGCTGAGGCCAACAAAGGGTAAATGATGATCCGAGTCACAGATTTAACATATCACAGTTGAGATTTGAACCCAGAGCCTTGGTCTCCAAATCCAGTATTATTTACACTGAGATACTTATAATCTTCAACACAGTGCCTGCCAGGTAGTAGGCCCTCAGTGAGTATTTTCTTCCCTCCTTCCTCTTATTTCCTTCATTCCTTACTTTCTCAAAAATGAGATAAGCTGCCCTGAAATTTAGGTTGCATGTCAGTTTATATCCATTTTGCCTCTATAAGATACAAAGTGGAATTCTCAGAACAATTATCACCAATACCCCAAATCAGCTCCTATTGTTGACTCATCTGACTTTTGGAGAATGAAATCATTGAGACATGTTGAGCACTTGTTAGCTGCCCTACTGTGGGTAGAAAACATCATCCACTCTCTGGACAAAAGTTGACTACTCTGTCATTCCCTTAGGCCAAAGCTCATACTGTGTCCCAAATAGCAGCTGTCTGAGGTATCAAGCATAGTGTCTATCTTCGGATATTTTTTTCTTCCCCCCTTTTTAGTGTAAAACCCATTTTGATCAGATTTGTCCAGGCAAATACATTTTGACTGACCCTTTATAGGTTGCATTTCACCTCTGGTCAAGAGGTTGTCATTTCTAGATTTTTGCCAAATGCCATTATGTTTTAAACCCAGTATTGCTTCGATAAGTAAAGGGCTAGCTGTGTGATATATAGAAATATTTAAATGTACTTAGTGGCTGCATATAGCTGAGAGTCAAGAGCCAAAGACAACTGAGCAACTTTGTCTGGCTTAAGTCAGGTAGATACCCCAAAGAATCAGGGAAAGATACACCTGACATTTGTCTCCTTTGGGCCTCAAAGAGCATGTTGGCAGCAGGAAGAATTAAGCACTCATTCTTACTTCTACATGTGGAGATAACACCATAGCAGTTTCATGTAAGTTTGCAGCAGACTCAACTTAGATGAGAAGATACCAGGGCAGAAGTCCATGAAAAACATTCCCCATCTACCTGTAAATCCTTGTGGGTCAATAGGTGGGTGATGTAGTTAGGTGTACAGAAAAATCTAGTCTGAAAGACAAACCTGGACTTACCTGAAATTCCACACAGCGATCCTGAAACTAATGACCCTGTGGGTCATTGCTAACCTGGGGAATATGGGCAAAGGGATACCTCAGGCCTGAATCTCCCACTGGGAGAGCCACAGGGTAAAGCCAAATTTGTCGGTCTTATTTGCAAGCTGTCTTCCCTCTGAAGTGACATTTATATTTCCAAGCTACTAAAAAGACTAAGGTGGAAGGTTGTGGATATAAAGTCCTTTGTAAACCTTAAAGAACTAATAATGCCCCTTGCTCTGGGGCAAGTTACATGACCTTTCAATGCTTTTGGGCAAATCTCTAAAACTAGCAATCACAGAAAAGGTGCTCACCTGCATTGGTGGAGGGACTTTGCTCACCCAAGAGAGCTCTATACCAATGAAATCACAGGTCCAATACCTATCCCTATTAATTCAACTAATATATATCAAGGGCCTGCTGTCTTCAGGAGACTGTTTTGCATATATGGTTCCCTGGAGCCTAATATTTACTAAGGGATGTAACCGATATATTTCCCTATTCCAAAAGAAGCATATTGCAACCTGTCCTCATCCAGGAAACCTCCCTTAATTGTCCCCATCAGCACTAAACATCCCCTAGGGTCTCATGTAGCACTTTGTTCTGAGCCTCCCTAATGCATTCACTGCAGGCACCCTACTCTGTAGGACATCCCAGAGTTTTTGGAGGAAGGGCAGTGTAGGAGGCCATAATGCAGTGGAAAGAGCTCTGATTTGGGAATACAAAGACCTGAATTCAAACCCCATTTCTGACAACTTGCCTGATGGGATATTGAGGAAGTCACAACCTCTCTGGGTCCCAATTTTCTTGGTCTTTAAAATATGGGTTTGACCTAGATGGCTTCCAAGATCCCTGCCATGTCTCAATTGATGATCTTAAGATGGTCTTAAAATCCCATAGACTGAAATTCAATAGAGGAAATCAGTCCAAGATGGACAGGAAGCTCTAAAAATAAAATTATGAAGAAAAGAGATTTGATGAGGAAGAAAAAGAGTTGGCTGAAGAGAAAAGCATGGACAGATGCACAGAGAAATCATTAACCAACTTACGTTTTTAAAAGACATACAAAAGATAGAGCCAAATCAGGAAACAGGAACAAATACAAGAACATGACCATCCTGTACAAATAGCTGGTGGGCAAAGTTAAGGATAACCAAAAGGTAATTTTGATTTGATTTGGTTTTAGCCATGATGGGGCTAATGAGTTCAAAGAAGATCTGAGGACCACGATAAATGATAACAGAAGGCAAAGCTGCTCATGAGAGTCAATCTGCTTCTGATTTCTTCCTCCTTACCTCCACCCCGCCTCCCCAGTACTTTTAGATTAGATTGAAAAGGCTAGAGCAAAATTATCTAATAAGAAGCTAGTTTCCTAAATAGAGAAAGAATACCTATTCACCCTTGTTAAATTCAAGTCACTAAGTCCAGGTAACTGACATCCTGTAGCAATGATAGTAAGTCTGTGCAAGCCTCATGATCCTTAATTTTCAAATAAGAAACCTGAGGTTCTGAGGGGTTTGTGACTTGCCCACGATCACATAGCTAGTAAATTGATGAGGCAGGATTCAAATTCAGGTCTTCTGACTCCAAGTCTTCAAATGCAGCTTGCTTTCTGCTCACTATACTCTCTAAAAATTACTAAAAGAACTGGAACATGTAATTGCTAAACCAGTAATTTTGAAAGATTATGGAAAATGGGAAATAGACCATAGGATCAGAGAAGAGAAAATACGCTAATTCTCCCAAAAGTAAAGAGAATTGTCTCCAAACTCTAAGCCAGTGAGCTTGATTTCAATGCCAAAGAAAATTCTAGAAGGTGTTGTTATAGATCAGTGAACATCTGAAAAAGGAAGCAGTGGTCACAGAGACATCCTGGTTTCATTAAAAACATGTCATGCCAGACTAATTTCATTTCCTTTTCTGATAGTGTAACTAGACTGGCACTGTAGTTCGACAGAATGCTATACACAGAATTTACCTCAGTTTTAGCAAAGCATTTGACAAAATTTCTCATGCTATTCTTACGGAAAAGATGGAGAAATGTGAGTTGGACACATCTTAGAGTCTATCATTTAATGGATTCAAAATGGTTTAAAATGCTTTGAATGGGAAGACCCAAAAGGGAGTTATTATTGGGTTGATGACTACTTAGAAGAAAGTCTAATCTAGTGCCCCAGGTATCTGCTGTGCATAAATGTTTTTCATTTTAATATTTATTTAATTATATATAATTTAATTATTTAACATTTATTATTTAATATTTTTATCAATGATTTAGATAAGGAGATAGAGGGCGTGCTTCCCAGATTCACAGATCATGCACAGTTTAAAGGGATAGCTAACAACACATTACATGATTACATGACATAGTCAGGATCTTGACAGGTTCAAACATCTTCACCTTTCTATTAAGAAGAATTTCAGTAGGGATAAATGTAGTCTTTTACTTGGATCCCCAAAATCAACCTTACAAGGACAAGATGTGGGAGGCATGGATATGCAGGGAATCATCTGGAAAAAAAGTTCATCCTTCATTTTTGAAGAGGACCAATGACATACAGGGTGGTCTTGACTTGCCTGTGAAAGATTCACATGAGGCAGAGTTGCACAAAGGTGTCAGCCTCACTCTGTCTTCCAGTCTCGTTAAAATCCAGTGGTAAGACAAAAGTCAGGATAACAGGATGACCTTGGTGTCTTCAATATCTGACCAAGCTCTAAGCCCTGAACAGCACCTACATCAGCCACCTTCATGTCCATTGGAACAAATTATTCAAATCCACCCATTCAACCAGAGGAAGTCTTCACATCCCCTTAACTCACTGATGAGTTTGAGGCCTCAACCTGGTTCTAGCACATCTGCCAAGACAGTTTCACTGTGGTATGACCACTGCACATGCTACAACTTCTTGGGGTCACAGATGAGAGTTGAGTGAGAGGTAGCCACCAAAGATGAATTAGCAGCCCTGAAAAAGGTTCAGCAAGCCCCCACACTAGAGGTGCTAGTCTCATACACCATCCCATACACCATCTAAAAAAAATACTGGTATTAGTGAACTGCAAGCTTAGTATAAGTAAACAGTATGATGAAAGACAAAGTTAATGCAATCTATGCGGCATTAATAGAGTCAGGCTTACAGGAGCTGCCCTCCTGAACTCTACTCTGGTCATATCACAACTCGAGTATTTTGTTCACTTCTGGGAGCCAGATTTTAGAAAGGATGTGGCTATCCGAGAATGTACAGGAAAGGATAACCAAGATGGTCAAAGCCCTTGATTCCATGCTAGATGAAGATCTACTGAAGGAATCAGGGACGTTTAATTTGGAAAAAAAAGGAATAATACTTGGAGCTGACTGGCAGAGTAGCTGTCTATAAGTCCTTAACACACTGTCCAGGAGAGAAAAGAGATCTTACAGGCAATCTAATCCAATTCCTTCATTTTACTGATGAGGAAGTAACCCCTGAAAGATTAAGTGATTTGTCCGAGATCACAGAGGGAGCAAGTGGCAGATTCAAGCTGACATCTTTTGACTCCAAAGTCAGATTTCTTCCCATTGCTCTATACTGCACTACATGCAGATTTTTCCTTTCCCAAATGTACTAATTATATTACTTATCCAGGGCAGCCCAGTGGTGCAGTGGATAGAGCTCCAGGCCTAGAGTCAGGAAGACTCACCTTCCTCAGTTCAAATCTGGCTACGTCCATTTACTAATTGTGAGACTCTGGGCAAGTCACTTTACCCTGTTTTCTTCAGTAAAATGAGCTGGAGAAGGAAATGGCGAATCACTCCAGTAACTTTGCCAAGAAAACCCCAAAATGGGGTCACAAAGACTTGCACGGGAATGAAACAACTGAACAAAAACAATTATTTATCCAACTGTATGTCAGAGCTGGGATTTGAATCCATTTCATCCGACTCCAGAGCCAGTGTTTTTTTGACTATTCAAATACTATTCAGTTTTCCATTATGCTCAGCACGGTGCCTTATACTTAATAGTATGCACATAAGTTTTTGTCAGTTGAGTGCACAGTAATGGCTAACTGGACGTCCAGCTATACTCTCCTGTCTTCATAGGTCTCCTGTAAGGAGAAGGAGTTAGTTTATCCCAGAGAATAATAAGGCATTGACTGATAACTTTGGGGGTAGCCTGCACCATTGCAAGAAAGCTATACCAACTGGCTCAGCATAATGGAATGTCACTTCCCCAGCATCCTTCATAGAGATTATCCAAGCCAAGGAGAAATAGTGGTCCATTCAGAGAATTCCCAGAAAGCCCTTCAAGTCTGGTCACAGTCTTGTTTGGTCATGAATGTCCATGGAAACACCTGGGTTGAGTCCCCCCCCCCCCCCCCCCCCGCCAAGTGTTATTGCAACAGGTCCTAACAAGGCACAGTGGGGCTAAGACAAGAATTAATTTTTTAATACAAGTAATAAGGAAAACTCAAGAGAGTACAAAATTTTCCATTTATGCTTTTTATTTTTGGTAAGAAACCAATGTTTATTTTCCATCAGCATTTTTCCAACACTGTTAGAGCATCTGGGGCAAAACTTAAGACCACTCTGTGGTAGTTCCTACACACTCAGTGGCTTGAGCAATAGGAGCCGCAGACCAGTACTCAGTAGTCAGCTGAGTACTCCAATCTTTGGTGGGGAAAAGCTGAATGGACACAGATGGCACCTGTACTCCCTCAGACCAATCTGCTACTTCCGGGTGAGCAGCAGTGAACTGGGGCGGGTGCAGTCCATTCACCCTGAAACTCTTCCTTTGTCACTGCCTTCTCATCTGCGGCCTGCTCTTCCTTTTCAATCTCCTCTGGATCCCTGTAGAAGTAAAGATCAGGCATAACCTCCCACAGGTGTTCACGAGAGATGGTACCATGCACAGGCAGGCCTTCATGGGCCAGCATCCACCCCATCAGACCCACTGAGTGAGCCCCCTTGTTGTTACATGGAATGGCAATATCCACATAGCGAAGTGGAGAGGCTATGTTGCACAGTGCAGTGGTTGGGAGGTTAACATACGATGCTTCAGTCAGAGGCTGGTGATCTGCCCGAGAATCAGTGACCACCAAGAGACGAGGCTCCCTGAAAGCTTCCCGAATCTGGTTAGTGAAGGTGGCCGGTGTGAAACGTCCAGCAATAGGTGTGGCGCCAGTGGCAGCAGCAAATTTCAGAACAATGGCATAAGCTGCCAGCAATAGCTTTTCCCAAGTTCTCTTCAAGTTAATGATGTAGATACCATCACTCTTTCTTTTGTAGATATGCTGTTCCATCTGGAAGTCCAAATTGGTGCCACCCAAATAGGTTCCTGCAGCAAGGAATCTGACGACATCCTCCTCCTTCATCTGCAAGACATACGGGGCTCCGGACATTATGAAAGTTTCCTTTTAAAGTTACAATGGAAACCGAGAACAACGCTGTGTGGAAGGAACCCTCTTCGGGGCAGCATGGAAAGGCTCCATTTATACTCTTAATAGCAACAAAAAATTCTAAACAGCATGGCTTTATGATATTGGACCTCACTCTAGGGAACTGAACCTTGTAGACTTATTCGTGATAGATTCTGGTTTTTGTTGGTTTGTTGTTGTTCTGAGGGGCTTTTGTTGTTGCCTGTATGAATATAATCAAGATTAATTTGGTAGGTGAGCAGAGGATGGACTGAAGTGGGGAGACACTTAAAGCAGGAAGACCAACATGCAGATGTCTTCTGAGGTTTTGAAAATTAGGTGATCCAGCTGCAGAAGTATGATGCAGTCTCCCTCCTTTTTATCTGGGACATTGGATGGGGGCATTGTCAGATATCTGTCAGATGTGGTCAATGTGCCTTTTGGTTTTGTTTAACTTTTTTTTTTAACATTGGGAAGGAGAGGGGGGAGGAGTATATTAGGAAATCACTATGATATAAAAATCAAAGGCATCAATGCAACTTTTAAAAAAAAGAAGTATGATGAAATGATAAGATCACTGAATTTAAAGTCAGACAACCTAGCCTCCATTCACAGCTTTATCACTTAGCCTTAATTCTTAAAGATGCCTATTCACTAAAACGGTGCCGCCTCACTCAAAATGAGAACTTGAAAAGACCTTAGCTTTAAAAGGCCAAGGTCTCCCACTGCACCCTGAGCCATCTCTGGTCATCCTGATTGATATCTGGCCACCAGATCTGATGAGGGATGGGACCTGGACCCCTAAAAGGAAACGATCATGTCTTTGCCTCTGAACTTTCCCACACATTTCTACCTACTCAATAATCTTTTTAACTGCCCTTTAACTGTGGCTCCTTTCATTGTCTGCACCTGGCCCACTCCTTAATCCTATCCAGATGTGGGAAAACAGTCTTTTTTCTGTATAAATGTACCAATCTTATCCCCATTAAGTTGCACAGCTTCTATTGGCACCACAATAAACTCACTGCTTCGACTAGAAGGCTTGAGTTGTTGAATTCTTTTGAGGCGGACCCGCTGTACCCTTGCATTTTGGGGTTCCCAGAACCCCAAACCACGATAAATCCAGATGGCTCTGGATGAGAAAGTGAGGCAGGTGACTTTGCACAGCCTTCTCTCACATAAATGAAATTCACATGGCCCCCTCTCCCTGATGTCATGGTCCTCTTCAGGAACAAAGGACATACCACAACCTGTAAGTAGTCTAAGCTGCCCTATTGGGAACTCAACTGGTCAGTTCCAGTGGGGCAACTCCTCTCTTCTCCTCTCCTCTTGTATCATGCCCTTACCTGAGGGTGCTTTGCCCAAAGAAAGGTAAATTTTGATGGCTGAAACCTACCTAGTTAACTTGGAGTTTACAGGTGGGGTAGGGGAGGGGGAACACCTACCCAAATTCCTGAGAGTTAGGTAATCACATTCCTACAAGGTTAAATCCCAAGTCTATCCCAACCTCTCAATGCCCCTGCTTATTCCAGAAATAAAAACTTGTTTTTATTTTTATTGTCACATTCTCCATGAATTTTGTAATTTCAGCCATTTTTTACATTTAATATTATAAATGGCTCAAAGTTAGTCAAAGTTGATTTTCAAAATATCTGAGAGGGAAAGATTCCACAGGAATGGAAAAGACCTCAGCAATCAAAGTCATCAGTAAGTACTTGACTCATTCTTATAAAATAGTCATATCCATTACGAATATTTATTAAGCACCTACTATGTTCCAGGTGAAGAGGTTAAAGAACTACATATTTTTAGGGGTCCTCAAGACCCCAAAATACCAACACACTGGGTCCTGCTCGAATGAATTCGAATCAAGCCTCCTCACAGCCAAAGAGAAACTAAGTTTATTAAAGGTTCTACATAATGGGTTGTCTTAAGAATCTCACCATTTGTGACACTTGTTTTTTCACAAGCAGCCCAGATTCCACCTGAGGTAGATGGAATCTGAGTACCTTCATGCAGGCAAGATGAAACTTATATACACAAAGATTGTGGGAGGGATCTAGGGTGGTCCTGGGGTGATGGGAGGAGGGGTTTAGGGAGGGTCTTGAAGAGGAGTCTAAGGAGGAGCTTGATGGGACTAGGGTAACTGGAGTCAGACTC
Source organism: Trichosurus vulpecula (assembly GCF_011100635.1). NCBI lineage: Eukaryota > Metazoa > Chordata > Mammalia > Diprotodontia > Phalangeridae > Trichosurus > Trichosurus vulpecula. Next base: position 241,724,930 of record NC_050578.1, read on the forward strand.
CAGGAATGAGAGTATGGGATTAAGGGTGGGATGTAGCTGAAGGCTACCTGATAATATAGATAATATAGGGCTAGGCTAGTTTAAGGGTAACATTACAAGATAATATAGGGCTAGGCTAGTTTAAGGGTAACAGATTTAGACATAGACATTTCCATAGGATCAAGGGTGGAAACTAGCCAGACAATGGAAGGGCTAGGTTAGGTTAAGAGTAACCTAGCCTAGAGATTTGGGCCTAGCAATAATGAAAGGCTTATGGCCTCAGGCAAATGTCTCATCTGGTGGGAAGATTCAAGGGGAGTTCAAGGGGGCTCCCACAGTCTAAACCCCATCACGGGCACAGTGTCAAATGCTGGAGATTCAAAGAAAGGTAAAAACAGTTCTTGTTCTCAAGAGACAATGTGAAAACAGCTATGTAGATAAAAGATATATACAGAGTAAACTGGAGGTAATCCCACAGGGTAGGCACAAGAAGTGAGGGGAACTGGAAAGACCTCTTGTAAAAGGTGGGATTTTTCCTGAGACGTAAAGGAAGTCGGGAAGTAGAAGTGGTGGAAGAGAGCATTCCAGGTGTGGGGGATAGCCCGTGAAAAAGCAAGGACCAGGGAGATAGAGTCAGAGCAGCTAGGTGGCACAGTGGATAAAGCACTGGGCCTGAAGTCAGGAAGACATCTTGAGTTAAAATCTCACCTCAGACACTTGCTAGCTGTGTGACCCTGGGCAAGTCACTTAACCCTATTTGCCTCAATTTCCTCATTTGTAAAATGAGCTGGAGAAGGAAATGGCAAGCCACTCCAATATCTTTGCCAAGAAAACCCCAAAATGGGTCATAGAGAGTTAGACATGACTGAAATAACTGAATAACAGCAAAAGGAGATGGAGTATCTTAGGTGATGAATAGCAAGGAGGCCAGTGTCAGTGGAGCCTAGAGTACATGGAAGGAAGAGTATAATGTCAGAAGCCTGAAATGCAGGAGGAAGCCTGGTTATGAAATGTTTTCAAGGCCAAGTGGATTGATGCTGGGTGTAATAGCAAAATACTAGAGTTTATTCAGTGTGAGGGAGCAGGCTGGGGGAGAGGGGGTAACAGTGGCCAAACCTATATACTTTAAGAAGATCAATTTGGTAGATGATTGGAGGATGGATTAAAGTGGGGAGAGATTTTAAGCAGGAAGACCAACCAGCAGGCTATTGCACTAGTCCAGGCATGAGGTAACAAAGGCCTCCACCAGGGTGGGGGCAATGTCAGAGGAGAGAAGTTGGAGATATATAAACGAGATCTTGTGAAGACAGCACTTGGCAACAGATTGGATATAGGGGGTAAGAGAGAGTGAGCAACCAAGAATGATACCCAGGTGGTGAGTCTGGATGACTGGAAGGATGGTGGTGCCCTAAACAGTAGTAGGGAAGTTAGGAAGAACTTGGAAGAAAAGATAATGAATTCTATTTTGGGCATGTTGAATTTAAGCTGTCTCTGGGACATCCAGTTTGAGATGTCCAATAAGCAATTATTGTTGCTGGTCATTTGTTTTTGAAGAGGACCAATGACATCACAGTTATGTGTGGATAAATAAAAGATCTGAAAATCAGCCGCATGAATTGATAACTGAATCCATGGAAGTAGATGAAATCGCCAAATGAAATCACATAGGAGGAAAAGAGAAGAAACCAAGGAGAGAATCCTGGGGGAGGGAGCATCCACAGTTAGTGAGCAGGATGAAGATCCAGCAAAGGAGATGGAGTGGTCAGGCAGGTAGGAGCACAAGCAGGAGACAGCAGCATCTTAAAAACTGAGACAGAATAGAGTGTCAATAAGAAAAGGGTAATCAACTGGGTCAAAGGCTACAGAGAGGTCAAGAAGGATGAGAACTGAGAAAATACCATTGAATTTGGCAATTAGGAATCACTGTTAATTTTGGAGAAAGCATCTCCAGGTTGGAAGCCAGACTTAATAGAGTTGAGATGAGAGTGAGAGAAAAGGAAATGGAGGCACCTATGTTCATGGTCTTCTGAAGGAGTTTAGAGGATGGTCTATGTACAAATTGAAGGTGTTCTTTAAAAAATGTGAAAACAGAACAGGAAGACTTTTGCATATACTTTTCTGCAACAGACTACCATCTTCACACCCCAACAATTAACCTACAAGTCTAGAAAATAGAAGTTCTTAGCCTGTTTATTTGATGATCTTCCCCCCCACTTGACTTTGTGCAACAAAATATAACTCTCATAGCTCTCCTCCAGTAAGATGTCTTCTATGCAAATATTAAAATCATAAAAGATTCAGGAAATGTGCAACCTAAAATAACTTTGTCCAATAATCCATAAGCAAAACATAAGCACAGAGAAATGAGCTCACCGAAGGTATTTGGCAATGCCACAGAGATGTAAATGACCTTGTGAAATCCATAGTCATTCAAAAAGAGATCAGTTTAGCCACACATAGGGAAAAAACAAAGTAATTGAAAAAATCCTTATTATCGTGATGATGGCATACAACTGATGAAGCCTCTAATTGGGTGACTCTCCATATGCCCTCAATGGACACTCCAGATGGAAAAAAGAGCTGAGCTTGCAATTCTCTAGGAGAAGACTGGATTACATTTGGGAAACTGTGCAGGGCTTTCAGCAATTCCAAGTTGCTTACTGGTGCAGTCATCCCTTCTCTCCTTTCCTTTCGGGTTCTCATCTCTCCTGTTCCCACATTGAGAGGCTCCTCTAGGGAAGATCTTCTCAAAAAAGATATAGACAAGAATTTCACAGATGGGACTATGAAAAAAGTTCTTGCACAAGTAAGATCATTAATCTTTTAAAATATCTAAATATGGAATTTTAGAGCTGGCAGGGACCTTGAAGATCTTCTCACCCAAGTACCTTTTTTTATTCAAGTGAGAAAACAGAGGTCCAGTGCCATGAAACAGGTTGCCCAAAGTCATAGAATGGCGGAGCTGGAACTGACTTCCATTCCATAACTTTTATCCCAAGAGTATCTCTGATGCCCTTTATTTATTAAAAGATATTTGTATTGCAGCTTTTTGTTTTTCATATAATCTAAATTGCCTAATACGTTCCTTCCCCTTCCTAGAGGGCCATTACTTATAACAAAAGATAAAAAAGCAAACTAACCCATTCATTGAAAAAAATCTGACACTTTCTACAGTGTTCCACACCTATAGTCCTTTACCTCTGCAAAGAAGGGAGGGAGATGCCTTCTCAATTCTCTTCTTTGGGGCCAAATTTGGTCATTAGAATTTTATAACATTCGGTTTCAGTTATTTTGTGGGATTTTTAAATAGTCATTTTATATGTTGTTTTTCTGGTTCTTTTACCTCACTTCGAGTTTGTTCATGTAAATCTTCCCATGCTTCTTGAATTTTCTTGAAATTTATATCATCCAAAAATGAATATACCCTTGGAAAAATAGTGACTTTTATTTTTGCTTTTAAGAATTGGTTTTCAAAGCTTTTACAAAGCAAGGCTTTCATCATCAAGAAACATTTGTTTATGCTCTTGATATTTATACCTTGTTGAGTTAGGATTTGGAACTGTGTCCATTAACTTGTTAATAATGACTAGTGTCAATGATTTTTCTAATCATTTGAGATATAAAATCATTGATGCTTGTTGGCACATTCTGTTAGAACGTTTGGTTTTTCGTACTTTGATTGTTGTTCTATTTAAACTTGCTTATGTCTTCTGTGTCCCCAAGAAGATTTCCGCATACAATTGGCTGGGCAGCCTATTGAATTGGTCCATCGTATGTGTGTCTTAGAAGAGAAGCTCTATACATTGACAGTGAGTTAATCCCAGAATTTAAAAGGAGAGAGAGAATTTGGAAATTACATGATACATTCTTCCAAAAACCCATCATTTTAACACCAACATTCTCCCCGTCGTACTATATGACTGTGAATCGTAGAGCTCAATGGTGTCAGAAGAATCCAAATTTCTGGTCACCCAAAGAGCAATGAAGATATGGAAGGCAGACATAAGCAGTCTGTGGCAAGTGATAGAAACAGTACAATAATAATTGCTAGCATTTATATACTAAATATATAATATATATAAAATTTATATACTAAATATATAAACTTAAGGTTTGTGATAATATGTACCTGTGTATATGTGCGTATGTATGCATATGTATATACATGTGTGTGTGTGCGCACACGTGTGTGTGTGTGTGTGTGTGTGTGTGTGTGTGTGTGTGTGATCTCATTTGATCTTCAAAACAACTCTCTTAGGTAGATGCTATAATTATTCTTATTTTACAAATGAGAAATCTGAGGCTGGGGGAAGTCAAGTGAGTTGCCCAGAGTCACACAGTTAGTCCTGTTTTCCATCCAATGCAACACGTAGCTGCCTACAGATGATGACATCATCAAGGATACAAATGGTGGGGAAAAGGAAATGAGATAGTGATGCAGTAAGATCAAGAGATTCCATTCCATTCCATTTAATAAATGTTTGTCAAGCTCCCACTCTGTGCCAGCAGTGTGCTAAGCACTGGGGATACAAATAAGATAAAAGAAAACCAGTGTCTGCCCTCAAGGAGTTTATAATCTAAGGGGAAGACAACACACAAAAGGAATCTGGAAAGGGAAGAGGATGCAAGGCGGTACCCAGCACGTGGGCATCTTGTTCCGTGATGTTGAAACCAAACAGAACTGCAGATTGAATATGGGATGAGCTGGAAGGCCAATTCATGCCCTCTATAAAGGAAAGCTTTGGGAGGAGTTAAGTACCCCACCTTCAAGGTCTCCAATCCGAGGGGAGAGGAAGATGGGTAGGTGTTGAGTATCCAAGGTTTAGATACCAACATCAGAAGTGATCAGCTTATCCTGGGAGGGGCATCTTGTTCAGGACAAGACAAATGGACAGCTGAAATGCTGCAATATTGTGCATGAAATACTTAAGGAATGTCCCCATGAATTCCAGAGTGAAGGCATATGGAAAGATATGGACAAAAATCTAACAGTATGAGAAAACATGGATAGGTTTTGAGCTGGACCAGTAGAGGGAGTAACTGTTCCAACAAGATCACAGACCCATAGAATTAGGGAGTTTTAGACAGAGAAGGCACCTTGGAAGACACTGAGTTCAACTTCCATCTTATGGAGAAATTCCCTCTACAGCGTCCTTGTCAATTTCTTTCTGCTTCCATGTTGGAGATCCAGCCTGAAAAAAATATCATCTGAAAATTGTTAGATGGCTATAGTTGAGCATATAATTGGATTGTAAGTTTGAGGCCATTAAAAAAAAAATTCTATGTATCCCAGGCAACCAACTGAACTGTTTGTTCCTAGTAGCAATTTTAAACTCTCCTCATCAATACATCAATTGGCCAGCAGAGGGCATTCTTTTACTATAAACGCCCATTGGCACGTTCCTTTCACCAGTGAAATGGACAACTGTGCACACTGTAGGACAAAGTGTGAATCTCTTAAGATGGAGCAGGATTTCTGTTGGGCTTCATTCACAGAAAATGGTATTTCAAAAGCTGCCTAGTTGTAAACTATTTTCCATTATTTTCTCTCTCATTTATCTAAATCGACCCCTTGGAGTTGACAAATGGTATAGAGTAACTTTAGAAAATAGTCCCGAAATTGTCCATATTCCCCGTTAATCTCTGCCTTCAAAGACATGGGGGGAAACCCAAACAAGAAATGTGGGCATGCTGCTTATGTCATTTGGACCAAGTGGCAAAAGCTCTGACTTTTTCTAATACGTGGAAAAATGTATTTTCAACAGTGATTTATTAACAACACAAACCAGTTTGAGTAAAGTGAGATGTCTTTTGTTTCCATTAATTTCTCATTGAGAAATATTTTTATAGAGTTTTATGATTCTGAGAGGGCACAGGAAGAAAGATAAAGAGAAGTATTCATTATTAGGCCTGAGCAGCCAGAAAATTAGAAGCGTGAGGGAATTCCTTAGCAAATAAACAAACACTTAAAAAATACTCACTCCCTTCAATAAAATGCATTGCCATTAACACCTTTTCTTGAGTATCTCTATTGTGAGAAAGAACAATCCTAGCTCCTTCACAGAATCAGTGAATATCTGATCTGGAAAAGCCTCCTGAGGCTACCTAATCCAAACTTCACTGATCAAGGATCTCCTCTTTGACTTCACTGAAAAGGGATCATCAGGTTTTTATCTGAGGATAGTGAGTGAAGGGAAAGTCACTAGGTTCCCCAGCAGCTCATCCCACTTTGCCAATTAGGAAATTCATTTGCAGTTTCTACCTGTTGTTTCTGGTTCTGATCTCTGGAGTCAAATGGAACAAGTCAAACAAAGTATAAATAGACCTTTGAGCATTTGAAGACAATTGTAACACTATTTGGCTAAACTTCCCCAGTTTCTTCAATGGATCCTTCAATAAGATACTTAATTCTGCCTCAGTCACTTGCTAGCTTTGTGACCCTGGGCAAGTCACTTCACTTCTGTTTGCCTCAGTTTCCACAATTGTAAAATGAGGATAATAATAGCACCTACCTCTCCCAGGATTGTTGTGAGGATCAAATGTGAGGATCAATATTTGTATATTTTACAATTTGTATATTTTACAATTGTATAGTTCCTGACCCATAACAGGTGCTTAAAAAAGTGCTTGTTTCCTTCCTTCATTTAGACATATTGCAGCTTATAAACAAATGCCCGTTCTGATCTGCCATGGCCAGAATTAAACCCAAAGGCACCTTGGTTTACTGGGAAAAGAACTGGAAATGTATTCAGATGACCTGGGTTCAAGTTATGCCTCTGATTTTGTGACCTTGAACAGATCACTTAAACTTTTTGAGACTCATCTGAAAAACAGGAGATTTGAATCTCTGAAGTTCCTTCAGGCTCTAATTCCTGTGTTCTTAAGTGATCTGCCAAAGGCAAAAAACGTAAGGTGATGCCCTTTCTTATTCTGGATATTTTCCAGAGCCCACAGTAATATAGTGAATAAAGAGCTGGCCTGAGTTCAAGTACTGCCTTGGACTCAGATTTACTATGTGACCCTGGGTAAGTCACTTAAACTTCTCAGCCAACTCTCTAGGGGGATCAATTGGCAAATAGGCACTGATCACATTGTTGGAGGAAATTTTCTCATCAAAAATTCCCTACATCAAAGATATTGTGGATCTGCCCCCACTCCTTTCCAAAATTTTTTGGCTTTTAGGAGGCTGCTCTATCACACTTCTGGTTCCTATGGAGCTATTCCTCACCCTACCTGAACTCTCGTATTGTTTTCACTTTAATTGTCTTCTAGCCCCATCTCCCCCATCCTGTGATGAGGTATATGCTGCTTCTGTACATGTGTACTCTACTCTATGCCTCACCACACACAACCCAGGTCTAAGCAATTCGACCCTCCATTTCCATATAACTGACGGTGATCAGAGCTGACCAGAAAGCAAGTGGGAGAAGTGTTTGCATCCCATGCCCTCCCCACTCATTTTTTCCTGAAAGGCTGAGAAGGAAAGGGAGAGCTCTCTTTCTAGTTCTAATATGACCTCAATAGCTATGCTAAACAAAGTAGACCCTGAGACCTAATAAAAAACCCAACAAATGAAATTGAACAGTGATATGTAAGTCATCTACTTGAGCATAAAGAATCAACTGCAAGATGGGAGACATGGATAGACTACTGTTGATCACGGTGAGCTCAATATAACCTTGGGTTCAAGCCTGGTCATTTGCATAAGATCTCCTCATTGGTGGAAAGAATGATAACTTGATGTTCTGTGCCTGACTTCTGACTCTGAAAGAGGATATGTATGGTTCCAAGTTCCTTTGAAGGAGAAGCACTGGGGGAGAAGACTTTGGAAAGAATCCAACATATAAATGAACCAGTGTCTAAATAATGTCCCTATTTTCAGCTTATCAGAGTAGAGACATCAGGGAATTTCCCCTTGGGTGAGATCAGGACACACACACACTCTCTCTTTGTCTCTCTGTCTTTACGTGTGTCTGTGTGTCTGTTTCTCTCTGGCTCTGTCTCCCTCTGTCTCTGTCTCCGTCTTTCTCTGTCTGTCTCCTTGATCCAGTGGGATAGCTCAATTCACTCTGTATATTGTTTGGCATATTCTAATCTGTACCTTATCTGATTCCTTTTTTGCTATCCACATGGATAAGTGGGTTTTTTCATTTCCTTATTCAATATTCATGATGGTTTTTGTGAAACTATCATTTATCAAGCCTTTGGATACATTTTGGGGCACTTGTTGCCTGTTAAGGGATACTGACCAGGAGAGTGCCTTGAACCTAAAAAAATAATTTCCCTACCCTTGCTACACTTACAGTATTTATGGAGACAGGTAGATATGATTCTAGCCGGGCACCCTCTCCTTGAGAACAGTACAGCGGCTTCCTTGTGGCCCCTTCTTCTGCTTCTCTTTGGGCAGGAATAAAAGTCTCCCTTGAAGCAGAATAGACAAGATTCCATAGATCATGCATCTCTGAGAGCCTCATTTAGACTAACCTATGTGGAGATACATATAACCCACAGAGACAAAACACATACACACACACACACACACACACACACACACATACACACACTTTACAGAAATAAGTTGTGTATCAAGAGGAGGATGACCAGGACTTTGAGGATATAGTAGACCATGAAGATTAAGTGAAGGAATTGGGGAGACAATGCTAGCTGTGGTTAGCTAATTGAAGGCCCCTTACATAAGAAGGATTGGACTTCTTCTGGGTCCCAGACATCAGATCTGGAAGGACTGACTGAAAATTGCAAAGAGGCAGATTTAGACTGGATATAAAAGAAAACTTCTTAATGCTTAGAGTTGTACCAAAGTGGAGAGGACAATTTCAAGAGGTAGCGAGCTCCCTTTGAGTAGAAGTCTTCTAGTAGAAGCTGAATGATCCTTTGCCGAGGTACAGGGAATCCCTGTGCATGTACAGGTTGGGCTAGGTGATCTCTGAGGCCCATTCTGACTGAGATTCTGTGATAGATCCTGAGAGTAATGGAAGGCTAGAGAGGCAGAGAATGTTTAGGAGTGGGAAGAGTGGAATGAACAATAATGGGGACTGGAGAGAGAGGGACTGGAGAGAAGGTAGGGAACAGAGAAGTAGTTAATGCTTGACAAGGAGAGCAAAGGACAGAATGCCCAGTTATCAGTTGCAATAAGACATGAAAAGAGAAGAGAAAGCAGGGGAACTTTGGTGTCCAGAGAAGCAATCAGAGGCCCCCAGGACACAATGAAGGAGCCTGGAGCTGGGAGGGACCTTGAGAGGTCATCCAGATCCTTCCCCCAGGCCCCAGACAGCACCCCGAGGGAAGAAGAGGAAAGAAAAATGAGCTGCCGCATAAGGGATTTCAGTTAAATGCTTCGTTTGAAACTGTTTAATGGGAATCTTGACAGACACACACTTTTAAGGTAAAGAAATGTCAGCAAAATCCATTCAGAGCAAAAATAGAAAAGAAGGCAGCTGGCAAAGGTTTGTATGAGGTAAAGTACTAAAGCTAAAAGGTAAGCTAGGAAGGCCAATGTCACATGGACCCGGTCAGGCCAAGAACAATCCCAAGCAAAAGATATGGATCTCTTTTGGCCACTCCCACCCCCACCCCCATCCCCTAAGCCCGGAGTAGCCCATGGTGCCCTAAATATGTGATTGCAATTTTAATATAAAAGGAGGGGCAGGACAAAGGTGAGGAAGAAAGGTGGAGAAGACAGAGACCAAGAGGGGAGGAGGAGAGTAGAAGAGAGGAGGGATGAGAGGGAGAGGGATGGAGGGAGGGAGGGAGGGAGAGAGAGAGAGAGAGAGAGAGAGAGAGAGAGAGAGAGAGAAAGGGAGAGAGAGAGAGGGAGAGAGAGAGACAGGGAGGGAGAGAGGGGGGAGGGGGGGAGAGAGAGAGAGAGAGAGAGAGAGAGAGGGAGCGAGAGAGCGAGGGAGGGAGGGAGGGAGAGAGAGAGAGAGAGAGAGAGAGAGAGAGAGAGAGGGAGGGAGGGGGAGGGAGGGAGACAGAGAGAGAGAGAGAGAGAGAGGGAGGGGGAGAGAGAGGGAGGGAGAGAGACAGAGACAGACAAAAACAGAGAGATAGAGGAAAAGAGATGTTTCTATTAATTTAATCTAATTATCTAATTAATTTAATACTACTAATCTATTATTTCTATTGATTTGTATCAGTTTGTGAGAAGCCACATAGGGAAGTGAGAGGCTGGGTGTGATGAGAGGCAATCTGAGTTACCATTGAGATATGGCCATCAAACTCTTCAGCTATATTAAAGAGAACTATAGCTTTCAGAAGGATCCCCTTCCCCCCACCCCGCCCCCACACACACACACAGAAAAGCACAGATAGACACACCCAGATCCCCCAACTCCTCTGCCCTGGCCAGAGCATATCTGAAGAATCCTGTTCAATTCTGGGAGGTGGCTGTGTGGAGGGGAGCCATGGCAACAAATCTGAGAAATGAGAAAGGCTGTGTCATTGTGAGGAATCTGGAGTGGGGAGTATACCGAGGTTCACAGAACCACCCAAGGGAAACCAATGGTTTTACCAGTCAGGGACTGAGTCAAAATTTTTCATCAATAACACAAGAAGAGAGAGGAGGATGAGAAACATGGCCTCTGTCGGCACTAAGATGAAAACGTTTTCATGGGACCCTTTCAGATGTGCCAACTCTCTACTTCCTCAGTATTAATCATGGGCTCTCCATGATTTCCCCTGGGTCCCTGTTTAGGCAGAACTCTAGTAGACCAAGGCTTTTCTGGTTTAAAGAAATGTTTACACCTCAGCTGCTAAGGCTGAAAGCCCCTCTATAACATAATTCTCAATACAGAGTGATAAATTATAGGCTACTTACCCCCCAAGTCTCGAGATACAGGCAAATGTGCTTCTAGCATCACTTAGCAATTGCTTGAGAGCTTTGAAAGTCTCTTGAAAATAGGAGGTTGAGAAAGGCTCTGTAGAGAAATTATTGATACTGAGGCCTGAGAAATGCCATGCAATATCTTTTTCCCCCCTCAGGTGGGGTTGGGTGGCTGAGTGTGTTGGGGCTATTCAAAGGCAAACAGATTTACCTCCCATCTCTCCAAGTGATTAACATCCTCCAGTGTTGTGTGTTTGCTGAAAGGCTCATTAGCTAGAGGAGAATTTTAAAAGGTAGGGAGGACAACTTCAATTCAGATAAATCTTGGATAAAAACTGGATGCTTGCCAAATGGTTCTTTAAGGAAAAAAAAATAAGTAAATAAAGGCCCTGTCTCCTAAGTGTTGGGAAGGCTGTAAGAGCGCTTGCCTAATGTGTCTGAAAAGTGTTTTGTATTCTTTCATATTAGAAACAAACATAGAGATGGACTCTTTATCCCTTCCTGGAGGTTGGATTCAGCCTGAACAACCATCTCAGAAATTATGAAGCCAATCTCCTGGTTTCAGTCTGGTCAAGGAGGGGATCCTCTGAAGCAGGGCTCTTTGCTCCTCTAATCTGACCCTCTCCCCAGAGCCATAACAAGCAATTCAGTTCCCTGGTCAACAGCATGAAAATATTCCTGAATGAATGTTTAAGACAAATTCTATTGGGCAGGGAGTGTTCCAACCATGAAATACAAAGTCCCAATGGGTAGAAGGTGGGAAGAGACACTATCCCATGGGCAGAAGACAGGGACCCTGGGATACTCTGAAGCTGGTGATGTGGAAGCCACCATTTGGAGAGGCAGCAGAGTAACCTGGGCAGTAGCCACCATCTGGGAGATTGCTATTTTAACTAATTATTCCTGCTTACTAGATACTAATTTGAGTTGTTTCTGCTCGCTAAAAAGAGTACAAGGGGTGTGTAAATTTCAGTGTCCTGGGTCACGGTCATTCATCACACCCAAGTTATAGTGATGCTCTATTACCAACCCCTGACCCTTAGCAAAAATTATGAATTAAGTGAAATTTGGATTTGGTACACCATCTGCACTCTCTGTATCTCACTCTACCAAGGAAAGAAGTACCTGTGACTCAGGGCCCCTCATAGCAGGCTGCCTCATGGAGCTTCTTGATCCTACCAAGGTCTCCCCTTCTCATCAAAGTTGACTTGTCCTCAGGCCCACTCTTCCAGGTACTTGTGTCATAGGCAGACAAAGTAATCCCTGATAAAGTAGTAAGTTGCTATTTATGTTTGAGAAGTGTGTGTATATGTGACAGCAAGAGAGAGAGAGAGAGAGAGAGAGAGAGAGAGAGAGAGAGAGAGAGAGACAAAGAGAGAGAGGGAGAGAGAGAGAGAGCGAGCGAGAGAGAGAGAGAGAGAGAGAGAGAGGGAGGGAGTGTCCATTGCCATGTGGGGCTGGGCCAGTTCTTTTCCTTAAAAGATATTGAAACAATTCTTAAGACTTAGTTGGCTCAGAGAACTAAAGGATTAGGCTGCTGTCATCACTTCGTGATGATCTGAGTACAAAAAGCCATGAAGAGTTGTAGTCCTCCTCTGATGCCTGACTGGCCATCAGACCACCACGGGCAACTCAGAGGCAGGAGAGCAGAGCTCAACTGGATCAACTTGTGTATATCTCTATTGAATATCCTTCACCGACTAAAGCCAAATAAATTTATTTTATGTTAACTATTGGATTACCTTGTTCATGCGGAGCTACAAATATCCTTCAAAAGAAGTTCCAAAGCAGAGTGACAATTCTATTATGGGACAGTTACTAGTGACTTAGTAAGTATGTAGAATTACAGATCTTTCAAGCGGCAGGCTGGCATAGTGATTTGAAGTCAGAAGACCTACAGCTCTGCCTCTTTGTGACCTTAGACAAGTCCTTTGCCATCTCAGGGCCTCAGTTTTCTCCCCTGTGAAATGGACAAGGGAACAAGCTTTTATATAGTGCCTACTATGCACCAGGCACCACGATTTATTAACATTATCTCATTTGAGACTCACAGTAGGTACGACTGTTATTTCCATTTTACAGTTGAGGAAACCGAGGCTTGCGACTTGCCCAAGGTCGCATGGCCAGCAAATGTCTGATGCTGAATTTGAACCGAAGTCTTCCTGATTTCAGAAATAGCTCTCTCTCTCTGCATTGCCTAGTTAGATAGGATTAAATGACCTCTAAATTCTTTTCAAGCCTAAGTCTGCGACACCAGGACCCCTATTCAGTAGGTAGTTTGTTTTAAAATATATCCCCAAATTAGAGTTATATTTGAAGTGCTATTAATCTCCAAAGTTTAGTCTCTTACCCTTCGGCCCTCCCCCTCCCCTCCCCACCCCATCCCCAAACCCCTGTAGTGTAAGCCAGAGAGCTCATTCATCACACAATTACAGCTCAGAGTTTGTTTGATATTTTGATATCATCATGCGAAATAGACCCAAATCCCTAAGGAACAGATGTGCTATTCCTCCCCCCCCCATCGTTCTCTTTCCTTTGAGCATACTAATTTCACAGTTTGATGTGTGTGTGTGTGTGTGTGTGTGTATTTTCTAGTGGAACCGCAAGTCTCGCCTTCCAGACAGCTCTTGCGGATGGTGCTCCCCGCATGTCAGAATTACCACTGACATTTCAATTTTGCTTTATTATTATTTTTTCTTTCTTTGATAGTATGATGGAGAAAATTTACATTTGAATAAAAAGCAAACAGTGCATGTCAGAGTAAGCATCAGGGAATGTCAAATTGTTTTTTTTCCAATTACAACTCTATTTCAAAGAGGGTAATGCAATTAAAGAATAATTACTAGATGTGCAAAGCCAAGGTTATGATCAGGAATGGTTAGCCTTTCACTTTAAGCCCTGTCTTGCTAAATAAAATATTCCTGTGGGGCAAGTTAGCATTTGAAAATAGAACAGACTTATCCAGAAACGGCCAAATGCTTGGCAGTATCTACAGAAATGTCAATTTCTGTGCAAACTCAAGGATTTTAAAGTCAGGGTAAGATTGTAGGTGAGCTTTGCTTTCCCTTAGCTTTATCACTCTGATTAATAATGTGATAAAGTAGCTGGAGAACACAATATTAATTAACAGTATATTAGTCCCTTTTATTGCCAATAACATAACAAGGTCTGAAATAAAGAGTCCCACTATAATGCTGATGTGGTCTTTTTTTTTGCCACTGGAGCCATGGTTGCATTTCTCATTTGTCTGAGTGGGGCATCAGCAGCCCAGGAAAACCAATTACGTTGCATTCTGCCAAACTCTAGGCGGCACTTTAGTTCATCTAAACTTTATCCAGATGTTATTGTTTAAAAAAAAAAAAAGTCTGGCCTGAGATGGGGCACTCATAAAGTCCCATACTGAAAATGATTCAAGATGACTCCCTAGTCACCAGACCATAAGCTGCCATGCTGCCAAATAGCAGCTGTGAGGCTCCTCCTTGAGAAGGCCAGCCTAGAGGCTGGATGAGAGGTGGACGACTTGGTCAGAGAGAGAATTTCATTATAACCCAAGAAGAAAATACTTCAGGACAATTGTTCTCTTTTCCAGGGGCAAGTCCCCCATCCATGTGGCCATCCAGGTAAAAGGAGACTGACCCAGGATCAGAAAAGAATAGGTTGCCTTGACCAAAGCTATCCCGAATTAAGAAGTATTTTCTGTTACTTGTTAGAATGAATCCTTTTTTTCAGAAAAGGGGAAGAGGGCCGTGTAATTTTACCTGGGAAATACAATAGCAATTCATATTTATATTGTGCTTTGAGTTTTACAAATGTTCTTTTTTTCAACATGACCTCCATTCCCTCTGCTCCCCCCACCCCCCAGTTCTTTCCCAGGAAATTGCCCCTGAATTGGCTTCTCTCTACCCCTCTCCCTTTCTCCACGCCTTAGTGAATCACTTCTACTGTACCTTACTTTCTTACCCCGTTGTTCTGTCATGGATCAGACCTTGCCAAGCCCTAATTCTTGATCACTCCCACCTCCTCCACTTCTATGCATGTATTGTTGAAGGGAGCTTAAGGAAATCACAAAACCAAGCTAAAGAGGTTCACTACAGATTTATGCTATCTAATCTCCCTTGGGTGCTAAGTTCATCAAAGCAAACATCCTATTCCTCCCCTAACTGATTTGCTACCCCACTCACTACATCAGGTGTTCCAGACCTTCTGGGCTCTCTTCAAAGCTCCCATGGCCTTTCCCCAATACTCCATCTCCTCAGCTGAGGACCTCCTTCATGCTTTATTGAAAAAATGGAGGCCATTCACCATGAGCTCCATATTCTCCCTGCAACCTCATTTCTTATCACTCACTCATTTCCCCCAACTATTCCTTCCTTCACTTCTGGATCAAATGAAAAGTCATTCCTGTCCCTGCCAAGACCAATTCGTGTACATGCATCCTTGAGCCCATCCTCTGCCATCTTCTCTAGCAGATTGTCCCCATTATAATTTCCACTTTCTCATCATTAATTTTTCCCTGTGTACAGTATCTTTCCCTGCTGCCTACAAATGTGCTCATGTCTGCCCTATCCTTAAAAAAAATCACTTGATCCTAACATCCCTGCTAGCTACCCTCCTATATCACTCTCTCCATTTGCAGCTAACCTCCTTGAGAAAACTCTGCACTCAATGCTTCCAATTTCTTTCAAGTGAAATTGCCCTCCCCCAGCTGCTGGTGAGCCCTTACTGGCCATTTCCTAAGTGGCATTTTCCAAATCCTCATCCTTCTTTGACCTCTTTGTAGATTTTGACACAGACTTTCTCTTCCTGCATACTCTTTCATCTCTGGGTTTGCAGTATGCCTAACTTCTTTGATGGTTCTTCCTCTATCCCATGCCGACCAACTGGACGTATCCCTTGAGGTTCTGCCCTGAACCCACTGCTATTTTTGCTTTATACTATCTCACCTGAAGATCTCATCAGATCCCATGGGTTCAACCATCAACTCTATGCATTTTTTTCTCAAACCCATTTATTCAGCCCTAGTCTCTCTCCATAGCTCTAGTCCCACATCACCAATTTTTGACAATTCAAACTTGAATGTCTTTTGACATCTCAAATTCAGCTCATTGTGTTTCTTCCCAGATTCTCCCCCTTACTGAATCCCTATTACTGTTGAGGATACCACCACCCTCCCCAACTCCCAAGTTGGCAATGTCAGTGTTATCATTGACTCCTCATTCTTCTTCATCCCCTACATCTTAATCAGTGGTCAAATCTTGTCCTTAATGCCATCACAACATCTCTCATAAATGTCTCCTTCTCTCCACTCACAAAGGCCACCCTTGACCCTTCCCTCCTGGATTACTCTCTAAACTCCTAGAGCCTTTCCACTCTAGAAAATCCAGCAACCATGAGACCTTCTTACCCTCTTTCTTTCATCTCTGGGTTTTCCCATTGGTAAGTTCCTCTTGGGGCATCTATTTTATGGAGGGGCCAGACTGACCAGCCTTCATATCCTTTCAGACCCTGTTCCTGACTTCCTGGGCTTCAAAACAATGCCCATGCCCTGGGTACCTTCACCCCTCCCTCCTCTTTAACTCTTTTCTGTGTGTTGTTTTTCCTGGTTAGAATGTAAGCTCCTTGAGGGCACAGATTGCCTTTCTTTTTGTTCATTTTTGTATACCCAGCACTTAGCACAGTGCCTGGCACACAGTGAGCGCTCAGTAAATGCTTATTGACTGATTGTTTTCCTGGACACAGAAGAAAGAGGTGTCTGGAAATCACACTGATAAGGAGCTCCTGGCAGAATCCGAAAGGACCTCGGGTACCATGAGTACACCATACATATAACAGGTCATTGGCTTAGTCATCTAGGACAGTTCAGTCATTTTCAGTCGTGTCAGACTCTTCATGACCCCATTTGGGGTTTTGTTAGCAAACATACTGGCAATGGTTTGTTATTTCCTTCTCCAGCTCATTTTACAGATGAGAAAACTGAGGCAAGCAGAGTTAAGTGACTTGACCAGGGTCACACAGCTACTAAGTTTCTGAGGATGGATTTGAACCCATGAAGATGAGTCTTCCCGATTCCAAGTCCAGTACTCTGTGCACTATGGCACCACCTAGAGCCCCATCTAGGCCAACCCCCTTATTTTGCAGATGAGGAACAGAAAGTGAAAGCACCCTTCACTTTGAAGTATTAAAGACTGAACTGGAATTCAAGTCCAGGTTTCTGACTATGAATGTCATTTTCCTTCTCATCACTCAATGAATCAACAAGCTTTTATCGAGCACTTCCCAGATGCCAGGAGCTGTACTAAGTACCGATAACACAAAGAGAAGCAAAAACACACATTCCCAGTCTGTCTTTACATTTCAAGCACTAAGCACAATCCCTGGTATATAGTAGGCACTTAATAAATGCATGCTGGCTGACTTATTGACTTAGAGTGAGAAAGACCTGAATTCAAATCCTGCCTCTGACATTTACTGACCGTTGATAAGTCTGAGCCTTGATTTATCGTCTGTAAATTGGGGATGACGATAATTCCTCTGGTTTCCACTCCAGAGGGTTGAGAGGCTTAAATTGGATACTATATTAAAAAATGCTTCAGAAATCTTAAAGTAGTAAGCAAAAGTCAAGGACGATGAAGACACTGAGGAAAAAAAAAAACTCAGAGATTGCCCCTCCCCTCAGGTTAGGTGACACCAGATAAAGACATAAAGACGTAGCACCGTGTTTCCTCATTGCCTATTTTTATTCCTGCAATTTTTTTCTTGCCTCATTGCTACAGCTAGCATTTCTAATACAATGTGACGCATCACTGTGACTCCTGGAGGACCCAAAATAGATTTTCCATCTTTGGAAGCTTCTAGACTTTCCCTCTGTCCCTGACTGAATGGCAGGTTCTGGCCTGGGCTTCCTGTTCTGTCTCCAGATGAGGCAAAAGCCCCACTGTGACCCCCGTTCCTGCTGGGCTGTGCCAACGTGGTGTTTATTTTCACTCGACCGTATTTGTAGGTCCATAAGAGTGCTCAGAAGCCATCAGCGCACTCTGAATAAATCTTACCAATGAACAATAAATAAGGGATGAGTCTTTTGCTTCAGAGAGGGCACCAAGTACAGAGGATGGCCAGGTGTAATTAGGGCTTTGTCTGGGGTTTGTTTTTTGTCAATGTTCGTAACCTAACCCCAAGGGGAAAACAGAAGCCCAGCCACAGAGTCACCTTGCACTGACCCTGTGGAGAGGCAGTGAAAAGTACAGAGTCAAAGGACCTGGGTTCAAATCCTGAAACTGCTTTTATTACCTGTAGGACTATAGGTAATACCAGCATTCAACCATGACTCTGGCTCTTAATCTATGACCCCATAATCCTCGATTTGTCCAATCTTCAGAGCTATGAATCTTTTCTTTATCTAGTAATGAGTAGCATCTCAACTCCCTGTCAACAGGGAGTGTTACAGCTGTTTGCATCATTATATCCCCATCGCTTTGCATATAGTAGGCGTACAATAAATGCTTGGTGAAGGAAAAATGAACCCCAAAGTAAATTCCTAATTCCCTTTTTTCCCTGCAGGAAAAGTCTTTATCTTGTTAATTCTATACATACATACATACATATATATATATATATATATATATATATATATATATACACACACACACACACATACACCCACCCACCCACACGCACACACACACATACAAACATACGTATATAACTTCCATATATATAAATTCCATATATATATATAAATTCCATATATATATATATATATATGTTTTTTAAAGGCAGAAATCTCACTTGGCTACAATGTTTTTGATGTCCTTTGACCACGGAGAGTTACAAAAAAACTTGAAGATTGATCTGAAGGACACAGGTCCCAGTTTCCATTAAAGTGTATTAGTGCCAAGGTCTGTGCAATTAGCGAAAAGTCAATTCCCATTACTAGTTAACACTATTGAAGATCTGCTTTCTTTAATAAAAAGCCATGCCCGGTACAAAGAGGATTAATCAATAGGTGGCTGCATTTAGATCTGTTCTGACTTCTTCTAGCAGGCACAGAGAAACTCTTCATCATCAGGACTACCGCCTGCCAAGCGCCGTCTTTCCACTGGCAACCTGCCCTGAGTTATTCCCTGCATCCTACAGTGACCACTTCCTTGCTTTAGCATTAATTTGAGCAATCAGGGAAGATGAGTTTTACTCCCAATTTCACCCTCCTCCACCCATGGGAAACCAGTGTTTCTGATGAAAATGGGCTCTATACGGCAGTTGTAACATGGTTACGGATGGGCAGATAGAGTGCCTGTTTGAGTTTGAATCCTGTCTCAGACACTTACTATCTATGTGACCCTGAACAAATCACTTAGATTCCCTACCTCTGTTTCTTCATCTATAAAATGCAAATAATAATAATAGTACCCACCTCACAGGGTTTTTTTTTTTGAGGGAGATTTCATATACAAAGTGCTTCGCAAACCTTAGAGCAATATAGAAATGCCAGCTAGGGCAGCTAGGTGGCGCCATAGTGCACAGAAAGCCTGGCCTAGAGTCAGGAAGACTCATCTTCCGGAGTTCAAATCTGGCCTCAGGCACTTCCTAGCTGTGTGACCCTGGGCAAGTCACTTAACCCTGTTTGTCTCAGTTTCTGTAAAATGAGCTGGAGAAGGAAATGGCAAACCATCCCAGTATCTTTGCCAAGAAAACCCCAAATGGAGCCATGAAGAGTCAGACACAACTAAACAAAAAATGCCAGCTATTATTATTTTGGGATGGAAAAGTCAGTTCCTGCCCTTAGTAATTATAATAGTGTTTGCTATAAACTTTTTGGTGTTGCTTTAATTCCTCTCAATAAGGGGGAATCTTTTTTTTTTTTACATAAGTTTTTATTGAAATGTTTTTCCTTATGTCATTGTCCTTCTCCCTCCCAGAGCCATCCCGTACAAAAATCATATCTCTATGACAAAAAGAAAACAAGGAAAAAAATCGGCACAACTAATTAATTTGTTGAAAAAGCCCCCAAATAGGTGCATTTTGGAATACCTGTGGACTCCTACCTTTATAAAGTGGTGAGTTGTGGGGGGGTCTTCTCATATTTCTTTATTTGAGTCATGCTAGGTCTTTATAATTTTGTTCCATTCACTCTTCATTTACGTATGTGTATGTGTGTGTGCGTGCATGCATGTGTGTGTGTGCTTGTGTTAATTCTTTCCATTTACACTGTTTTCGTCACTCTGCATTGGTCCATATAGATCTTTCTAGGCTTCTTTATATTCATCACACTTATAATTTCTGACAGCCCAGTAATATTCCATTATATTCATGTACCACAGTTGGATTAGCCATTCCCCAATCAATGGAAATTTACTTGGTTTTCAATTCTTTACTTTCCCAAAAAGTCCTGCTATGAATATTTTGGTGAACATAGGGACTTTCTTCTCATCTTTGGCTTCCTTGGGGTATAAGTACAAATGATGCAGTCTCTGGTTCAAAGTCTATGGACATTTTAGTCACTTTATTTCCATAATTCCAAATTGCTTTCCAAATTGGCTACACCATTTCACAGCTCCACCGACAATGTATCAGTATGCCTATTGTCCCACAACCCCTCCAACATTGACTATTATTGATTTTTGTCATCCGCCAATCTGAAGGATGTGAAGTAAAACCTCAGTGTTGTTTTGATTTGTATTTCTCTTATTGGTGACTTGGAACATTCTTTCACACAATTGTGAATACTTTGCAATTTTTTTTGTCGAGACACAACATTGTATATAGCTTGCTTTTTATATATTTGTTTGCACATTGATAGTAAGCTCCCAGTTAGAATGTAAGCTCCTTGAGGGCAGGAGCTACTTTTTGTATCCCCAACACTTAGCACAGAGCCTGGCATATAGTAGGCACTTAATAAATGTTTATTGATTTATTGTTCATATCTTTTGATCACTTATCTATTAGAGAATGCCCGTTGGCCATATGTATATTATATATACGTATATATGTACACATATAATACATACATGTGTGTGTATGTGTATGTGTGTGTGTGTATGTGTGTGTGTGTGTGTGTGTGTGTGTATCTTGGATACCAAACCTTTATCAGAGAGATTTGATACAAAGATTTTTTCCCATGAATTTTTATTTTATTTGAAAAGGCTTGTTCCCCCCACCCCCAATTTGATACAAAGACTTTTTTTTGTACCATTTCCCTTGAGCAAGAAGGGAAATCTAAGACAAAAGCATGGCAGGGCTGACAGGGTAAGGAACGAGAGAGTTGAGAGAGTATCATTGGGCCATCTGAGCCCTATATTCTGGGAAGGACGTTGACTATCAATCAATAAGCATTTATTAAGCACTCATTCAATAAGCATGTGCTGACCACTGTGCCATAGGCCAGGTGTACAAAACACAAAGAATGAAACAGTTTCTGCTTTCAAGGAACTCACATTCTACTGAGCGGCTTATATTCCATTGACAAATGGAGAGTAAGGCAACCAAGATGATGATTATACCATTTGAGGTTAGGGTAGAAGTAGTGGTTGTTGTTCAGTCCTTTCAGTCATGTCTGGCTCCCCATGACCCTATTTGAGGTTTTCTTGGCAGAGATACTGGAGTGGTTTCCCACTTCCTTCTCCAGCTCATTTTTACAGATGAAGAAATTGAGGCAAACAGAGTGAAGTGACTTGCCCAGGGTCACACAGCTAGGAAGCGCCTGAGGCCAAATTTGGACTCAGGAAAATGATTCTTCCTGATTCTAAACCCAGAGCTCTATCCGATGCACCACCTAACCACCTAGTAGTTACGGTACTTAAAATTGGGTTAGAGATGAGCTGGGGGAACATCCACTATCATTGTTAGCTGTCTTCAAGTGTCTGAAAGATTGCCGTGTAGAAGAAGGATTAACTTTGTTCTCCAGGGCCCCAGATGGCAAACCTAGGAGGGATTGGTGGAAATTGCCAAGAAGCAAATTTAGGGGACCAGGGTAGTAGGTGTTAAATCCCCTCATTTATCAGAGGAGGAAACTGAGAGCTGCAGAGAAGCAACTGCTCAAAGTCTCATGGGTAGAAAATTATGGAGCTGCATTTCAAGCCTATATCTTCTGAGCTCTCTCCAACATACTCTACTGTCTTTGCTTAAAGACTTTCAGGAAAAGGGGAACTCACGACCTCCCAAGTCAGCCCATTCCATTTTGGACAGCTCTAATGGTTAGCGTGCTACTCAGCTGAAATCTACCTCCCTGTAACATCAGCCCAGTGGTCCTAATTCTGTGAGCTAAGGCCAAGCAGAGTAAATCTAATCCCAAGCTTACATGACGGGTCTCCTGACATCTGAAGTCAATCACACGCCCTTCAATCTTATCTTTTCTAGAGTTCACATTTTCAATTCTTTGTATGATAGGATTTCCTATCCCCTCACTCTCCTGAGGATTGTTTTCCTTTGGGCATGCTTCTTTCTGTTTGTCAGTGTCCTTCCTAAAACATGGTACTCAGATCTGCTCACAATAGTCCACAACACCCAGGGCATATCAGATACCACTTCAGGTTTGATTTTGAGAGTTCTTGAATGTCCCCATATCTCTGTGCAGTCCATATGCCCAAGGACCTGCGATTTCATTGGTTCCCTCTACTCAAAAACGTCACAACTCGTGTAACTAAGTAGGTGGGTCTTAGAAACTTGCCAGAGACTCAGAGAGGTTAAATCACTCGCCCAGAGTCACAAAGCTAGTATTTTGGTAATTTTTGAAAATCGATTTGGCTCTGGTTGAAACTGGTTAACAAGGTGGGGTTATTTGTTTTGTTTTCTGAGGGGGTGGGGATTGACTTGGTTCATGTTTCAGTAAAAGAAATCATTATTTAGATTCTGTCTGATTTAGAATTTGACAAATCAGTGCAGTGTGTTCTGGGTTTGTGTTCACACTTGCCACCAGTCTAAGTCCCTGGTATTTATTTATCTAATAAGTTAACCACATGTAATGAGTAAGGGGTTGATTTATTTAGGGGCAGCATAGAAATATTCCCGTTTCGTAAACCTTTCTTTTTTCTCTCCAGGATTTTATGACAGGAATGGAAATCTGCACTCTGTCAGCTTGAGGTGTCCACTGCTAGGTGCGCTTCCCATGCCTTTGGCAAGATAGTGGTGAGATGGAGGAAGGAGGAGGGAGTGGGGCTCGGTGTGGTTCTAGCTTAGCTGGGAAATCCAGCAGGCAGCCCCAGGCTGGATCGAAAACCTAGCTCTATGCTCATCCAACTTCTCCAAGTACAAACCATTAGGTAAACAACATCTTGGACCAACACGATCCAATTCAATTCAGCAAGTGTAACACAGTGTTTCTAGCCAAGCCTGGGGCCTTTTTGCAAGAGATTCTTCTAATTAGTGACGAGAATGCGGATGCAACCTTAGCCTGTGGGCAAGAGTTGGTGTGAGAGCTTTGGTGAGGAGAAACATTCTTTTTTTTTTTTTTCTTTGAAAGGAAACCAAAGTAGTTCTAGACTTTCTCCAGGTCCAATCCAGGCACATGGGGAGAGATAAAAAGACTTTTGAAGCTACAGACATGTAAGGGAAGCCAGATCCTCAACATATCCTACTTTTCATCTTGCCTCCCTAGAACCTTTAGGAAATTTTCTTCTGGGTGAGATCAGTTTTCATCTGTCTCTGTCTCTTTCTCTCTGTCTCTTTCTCTATGTCTCTGTCTATCTTTCAGCTGATATATCCCACTGCCAGCACGAGAATTCATTCACTCTTTTTGGCATATTCTAATATATATATATAATGTCTCTGATTTCTCATTGCAATTTGTTTGGATAAATGGGTTTATATGTTTTTCAATATTTGAATATTTGCAATTGTCTTTTTTGTGATTAGTATTTGGTGAGGAATCAAACCAGTGAATATAAGCTAAGGGCTTCTCTCCCCCATTTAGAAGCAGGCAGTTTTTTTCTGAATCAATCATTTCCCTAGACTAGCAATACTTAGCGGGACAGATAGATCTCATTCTAGTTCTATACTCCTTCTCAGAGACTACAGAAGAGAGTGGTCAACCTCATAGTTCTTTTCTTGCTCCCCTCAATGGCTGAGTCACATTCTCCCTCATACCCCAGATCCTATCTATCCATACTTCTGTAAACCACATGTAGATAAACCTATGTGGACATGCTTAACCTACATGGGCAGCATACTCCTTACATAAGCATTTATTAAGTGCTTACTATAGTGAAGGCACTGCGGCAGGTGTTGGAGATTCAAAGACAATTTTTTTTTGTAAAAGTCTCTGCCTTCAAGAAATTTACATTTTACTTGACACAGGAATCCAGAAACATGCTATGTTCTCATCACAATGAAAAGAAGGGAAGAAACACTCAGGAGGCCAAACAGCACCATCGCCTCTGCTGGCCATTCTTCTTGGTCTCTCTGACTATACACTCTCCATTCACCATCATGCTTAGCCTCATGTAATCCATCCTCACTTCACTCTTTCTGCTTCCTATAAACACCCTGATTAGTTCAACCCCTGGTGTAAGACTACGTTCCCTACATCCTAGGCAGAATAGACATACATCCTCAGGGAATCTGGAACATCATATGAGGCATCATTATTGCCTTCTTCTGCCTTAGTACCTTGCAGGGCATCATTTTCACAGAACTGCTGACATATTCCTCCTGAAGAAAGTTATAGATCAGGCCCTTTCTTCTGAAACTGCTTAGTTCCATATATTAGCTCTGTAACACTGAGTACATCCGCCATTCAGGAAGTGCCCTTTATCATTAAAGTTATAGGAATTATCTATCAGAAGAGTATAGGCATGACTTGCCTGCACTATTTCATGGGCAGTTTGAAAATGTTTTATATTGACAATGATGATGGGAGACAACAGTAGAAAAATGCTAGGGTGAAAATTCTCTTCCCAAGGAGCCACTGCTAATCTTCCATTGTAAAAAAAAAATCTTGCAGATATCAAAAGATATCAAAATGATTCAATGAAGTAGGCACACTTTCTCAAATACTGACTGAAACCCTACCGCATCTTAGGAGGTGATCTTCATGAGTTTCTATAGACCAAACAAATCCATTACCTACTGGTTGATCTCATGGGGATGAACTACTTTGGTCCTTGGATAACAGATGTGTGGTGCGTCACAAGACGAAGGCATTCCAAGCTAGTAGGTTCCACTGAGAAAAGCATTGTAGAGTAGCAAATAGAGTGCTAGATTCTCAGAGGCACAAAAATTTGTGTTTCAATCTCATCTTTGATACTACTGCTGGGATATTGGTATAGAGAACTTCCAGGTGAAGAAACTCCCTCTACCTTCTGATTCCTGAAGAGCTGCCTACATCATGACTTGTCCAGGATCAATCACACAGCCAGTCTATATCAGAAACTAGGTTTGAACCTAGGTCTTTCTGGCTTCAAGACCAGTCCTCTATCTGCAGTGTCACACTTTCTCTATTAATAGCCTAGAAGGGCCAGGAAGTTAGATGAGGAAGCAGCAACTTGTCTACTTCCAGACCAACAAAATACACTTAGGCACAGGTTAGAGACAGTTTCATACTTAGGGATGGAAACTTGGGAGCAAGGGGTGAATGTGCAAAGGGATTAGCCAAGTCAAAATGCAGCATGAAGGCATGTTGGAGGACAGATACATAAGAGCCAAAGTGAAATGTCTATTTGATTCTCGTACAAAAACAAGGAAATGTTTCTTTAGGATGCTTCTTCTTCATCTTGTTGTTTAAGGTGCTACTCAGGGAAAAGTAAAGGAATGAGAAAGGGGAAAAACAGGCTCAGATATTTTACTCTTATCTATCTATGTCTAGATATTTATATATAGAGATATGAAAGTATAGCCCTTTGGAGGGCACCTAGGTGGCACATGCCTGGAGTCAAGAAGATCTGAGTTCAAATCCAGCCTCGGACTCAACTACCTGTGTGACCCCCGGGGAAGTCACTTAACCCTGTTTGTCTCAGTTTTCTCATATGTAAAATGAGCTGGAGAAGGAAATGGCAAACCCCTCCAGTCAGTATCTCTGCCAAGAAAATCCCAAATGAGGTCACAAAGAATCAGATGTGACTGAAATGAGTCTTTGCCCCAGCTATGAACTATATAAATGAAATATAATGTGTGTGTGTGCGTGTGTGTGTGTGTGTGTGTTTCGTATAGCATCGGCACACCAACCATTTCCAATATAACAGGGCCCCAGCTTAGATCAGCCTCCCTTTACTTTCCAAATTGAGGGTGCTTCCAAGAACGATTCCCAGTAGAAGAGAAGTTCTCTCTCCAGGGCCCAAGAAAGTAGCAGCAGGGAAGATGCTCATAAGAAGATGAGGAGATATATTTTCACCTTTGGGTTCAAGAGCACACAGAGATTCTGATCTGAAATAAGTAGGATTAGTTTCAAACATGAACTCAAGGAGGAAAATCACAATCCAGCCACTCGAGAGTACACATAGGCAGGCTGGGACACAACCAGACCACTAGAATAACATATCAGAAGTTTATTCTCTTTCATAAATTAACAGATGACAAATCCCTATATTACAGATAGGGACTTGAAAATATACTCGAAAATTTTAACAAATAAACCATAGGAAGACTGGAGCATTGCCACAGACACAACTATTACCCACAATTACATGAACATAATAACAGTGATCATAAAAAATTAAGAAAAGAAACCTTTTCAATAGATTTTGTCATACCAAATATTCATAGACCCCCTATTATTCCAAATGCCTACTAAAGCTACTTTGATTCCTCATCATGATCTCAGATCTCCACCCCTCACACTGATCTAGGCAATCGCCTCTGCTCTGGCTTCACTCTCCTTCCTTTCCAATCTTGACCCCTCGATGAAACAAGTTGAAATCTGTAATCTGTATAATCAAACCCCTTGCTCTGTTGTCCTATTATTGACCATATCTTGCCAAACCCCAACCTTTGATTATTCCCACCACCTGCTCCCACTTGTGAGCTAATGGATGGAACTAGAGGAAATCATGAAACTGTGCTGAGTCCGCTATAAATTTATGCCATCTCAAGTTGTCTCACTGAAGCAAAGCAATCTACTGCTCTTCCCTATTTCATTACCCATCTTACCACGACAGCTATTCAAAACCTTCTCTTCTTCCCTCAGGCCTCCCACGCCCCCTCTCTCCCATCTTCTCAGCTGAGGACTTCACTTCATATCTCACTGAAAATAAATGGATGCCATTCATGGAGGGTTCCCCTTTTCATCTCCTACTCATCTCACATCACTCAGATATCTTCCTTCACTACCTTATTCTTTGCTCTGATCTCTACCGAAGGCATAGCATGCCTCTCTGCTTGAAAAGGCAACCCCTTGACATGGTCACTTGATCCTATCCCTTCCCGTTTGTTCTAATAGATTGCCAGCCAAGGTCTCCCACTGCATCTGGGGCCATCTCTACTCATTCTGATCTATATCTGGCCACTGGACCCAGATGACTCCAGAGGAGAGAGTGAGGCTGGTGACTTTGCACAGCCCTCCCTCACTTAAACCCGATTCACTTGCAAGTTACCGCATCACCTTCCTGATGTCATGGTCTTCTTCAAGAATAAAGGAAGAATAACAACAGTAGTTATCTTCAATCTCTCCCTATGTATTGGCTCCTTCCCCGCTACTTACAAACAAATCCCTATCTCCCCTATTCTTTTTTTTTTTTGCAGGGGGGAAGGCAGGGCAATTGGGGTTAAGTGACTTGCCCAAGGTCACACAGCCAGTAAGTGTGTCAAGCTTCTGAGGCTGGATTTGATCTCAGGTCCTCCTGACTCCAGGGCCAGTGTTGTACTCACTGTGCCACCTAGCTGCCCCTAATCTTCCTTATTCTTAAAGAACCCTCACTTGATCCACCCATCCCTGCTACGAATAATACATATTTTTCTTCCCCTTTGCAGCTAAATTTCACAAGAAAGCTGTCTACAACCATTTCCCCCAATTCCTCATCTCTCTGGACATAGGAGATGGAGTGTTGTTAGAGAAACAGAAAGAAGGTCTCTGGCTGGATTGCAGAGTGTGGGAGGGGAGTAATAAATAGAAAGATAGCTTGGAGGGTTTTAAAAGTTAAATATACAGAAGACTGTATATTTTATCTTAGAGGCAAAAAGAAGCCACCAGGGTTGATTTAATAGGGAAGTCACACATCATATACATGGGAAATTATTTGGCAGTACTGTTTAGGATGAAATTGGATGGTTAGAGACCTGAGACAAAGAGACCAATTAGGAGTCTGTAATAATAATCTAGGGGCAATGAGGACTTGAATTAAGGTGGTGGCTATGTGAACAGAGGGAAGAAATTGGATATGAGTGGGATTGTGGAGGTAGAAACAGCGATATGGTGCCTGATAGGATATGTAAGCTAAGGGCTAAGTTTAGGATAGGATATGTAAGCTAAGTTGAGGATAATGGTAAAGCCTGAACCCAGGTCACTGAAAAGATGATGATGCCTCTGACAGAAATGTTTATGTTTGGGGGCCTTTCCAAAACTCCTCCACTGTGAATATCTTTCCATTTCAGATCACCTTTATCTATCCTGGAGATTTGGGAGATAGTGGAGGACAGAGGGACCTGGTGTGCTGTGGTCCATGGGGCACAAACAATTGAACACAATGGAAGGACTGACCAACAACCACAACAACAATATGTATCTCTGATGTCCCAAGTTATTGACATATTTTCTTCTCCTTTACAATCTAAGCTTCTGGAGGGCAAAAGCTGTTTTTGCCTTTCTTTGTATCACAAGCACAGTGCTTGACACATGATAAGTACTTTAAACGTGCTTATTGCCCGATGGACTATTTTTTATATAAAGCAAAATAAGAGAGTTGAATGGAACAATCGCCCGAGAATTATGATTAGGGAAGCTATGGAGGAAGGTGAGAACCTATGCCTTCCCCCTGGGATCAGGGAGAGTGATGTGAACAGCTACATTGTCTAGTCACTCATGTGGGAGAGCTATGGTCCAAGCTCCATCCCTGGGCTCTCCCTCACCTCTTGTAGTTACTTCATTTCTCTCTGTCAAGGTGTGTATCTGTGGTCATTCTGACCTTCACATTAAAGAAAGGAAGGGCTTTTCAAATCCATTTGGTTTTTTTTAAGTTGTTAGAGCAAACCAATAAACCAGGGAACTCAGAAAACATTCATCTTTGCCTACCTGGGCTTTGTTATTGTTGCTGTTGAATTGTGTTCAACTCTCTGTGACCCCACTTGGGTTTTTCTTGACAAAGACCCTAGCATGGTTTGCCATTTCTTTCTCCTTTCTCCCGCTCAACTTACAGATGAGAAAACTGAGCCAAACAGGGTCAAGTGACTTGCCCAGGGTAATATAGCTATAAGTGTCTAAGGCTGGATTTGAACTCAGGAAAGTGAGTCTTCTCGACTCTAGGCCCAGCATCCTATCCATTGTGCCATCTACCTGCTCTATCTGAGCTTAAAAGAAGGTCCCTCTGGTTGGATTGCAGAGTGTGGGAGGGGAGTAACAAATAGAAAGATAGCTTTTCTACTTAAACACTGTCTCCCAGTTGGGCTCTCTGGTTTACCAGCCCCTTGAGAAGGCAGCAAGGAGCTACCCTGACCCTGAGCCCACGTTAAGAATAGACCCCAAGACTTAACAAAGGAGTCAATTCAACAAACAAGGCACTGCACTAGGTGAAGGAGACACAAAAAACCCAAAAGCAAACAGTTCATGTCTCAAAAAGAGCTTAAATTCTATTGGGGTGGGGGGAGGAGGGCATTTTTCCATTGTCTCCCACTAAGGCCACTGATGTAACAAATACCAAGATTTTCTAACCCTTCAAATGGACACTGACAGTATTCCAGGAATGGACAAAATAAGAACTCAATTATGTAATTGACCTTCTGAGACTCCACGATGCAAATTTTTTCTTGGTCCAACCCCAAGGTGCCCCCAGTTTCCACCTCAAGTCCCTTTATTTCCATCTCTATCTCAGTTCTCTGTGATCTTGACCCACACATCATGAGATGATTTGTTTGTACAGAGAAAGAAGATCTCATTCTCATTCTCTCTCTCTCTCTCTCTCTCTCTCTCTCTCTCTCTCTCTCCTCTGTCTCTGCTTTCTTCCTCTCTCTGTCTGTCTCCTCTTTCCCATCTCTCTTTCCCCTTCCTCCCTCCCCTCCTCTCTCCTCTTCTGTCTCTCTTTCTCCTCTGTCTCTTTCTGTCTTTGTCTGTCTCTTTCTCCTCTTTTTCTCTCTGTCTCCTCTCTTTTCCATCTCTCTCACCTCCTTCCTTCTCCTCTTTCCTCCTCTCTTCTCTTCTCCTTCTCCTCTGTCTCCTCTCTGTCTCTCTGTCTCTGTGTCTTTCTGTCTCTGTCTCTGTCTGTCTCTCTGTCTCTGTCTGTCTCTCTGTCTCTGTTTCTCTCTCTCCCCCACCCAGCCTCTTGAGGTATTAGAATTGTCCTCCCCTATCAATTTCCTCCTGACCAGCCCCTCCATTCCCTGATGGCCTTTGGTTTATACACACCAGTCTTGGAAACAAAAGGAAAACAAAAATCCAGAAAATAGAGCTCCCTCCAGCTGGCCTCACTGTCTATTCCCAGAGTGTCCCACTGCCTGTGTCATGCGGAAGGGAAATTGTTCTATCAGTGACTATGTTAGATTCATGACCCCTCTACAACCTTGAATTGGCCTTTAGTTGTCACTGATGGGATCTGAAGAACAGCTCCTGTCCACATGATTGCTGCTCTCCAATGAATCAGAAAGCACAGGGCACCGAGCAGCACATTAAACTAGCAACAGAAATATATCACTGTACTTTTATATAGATGTATTGCTTTTGCCCAGGCATATAAATGATTGGGCTACCCACTTATTTTTTTTTCAAGGACTATAAATTAAAAATAAGCTAAGGGTTTTTAAATTATGTTCCTTTCTTTTTTTCATCTGGGTAGCTATTTCAAGGCTACAGCAAAGCATTTAAAGATAATCTTATATGGATATTTCAAACAGTGTCTTTGGAAAGAGAATCCACTCCTGCCATGTGCATTCAAGTTAGTGCACAGGCTGATTTATCATGCATGTTCAGGTGGTCAAAGGGCCCTGATCCATTCTCTGCTTTTTGGGAAAGGATGCTTTTCCCTTTTGGGGAGCATATTTGCTTAACGACCTGTTTTCAGAGAGATAAGTGGTATAATTCAGAAATCAAGTGCTGATTGAAATGAACTGATATTTTTATCTACATTCCCAAGGAGCATAGAATTAGAGATAGAAAGGGCCACTGAGGTCAAGTCCAACTACCCTCATTATACAGATGAGCAAAATGAGACCAGGGAGGTTAAGGGGACTTCTCCAACGCCACACAGGTGACGGAAGTAGGGATGGGAGCCCAGGGCCTATAATTCCAAGTCCCATGCTCTTGTCTGGCATGATCTCACAGCTCATCCAAGCCAACTGCTTGGAGCTAGAGTCAGGAAGAGCTGGGTTCGAATAGTGCCTTTAGCATTTGCTAGCTAGGTGACTTTGGCCAAGTCACTTAATTTTTATGAGCTGAAATTTCCTCTTTTATAAATGACATTTCTTGACCTTTTTTTTTTCCTTTTGTTATCATGCCTTAGTAATTTCTGGAAATTCCTTCCTCACCCACCCAAATTGAGTGAGAAGGCCTTGTAACACGAACAACAAAACAAAAAGAATTCAGGAAAATCACCCAGTACTACCAGTAATCACGGATGAAGACATATATACACACACACACATACATACACATACACATATCATGTAAATATATATCTTGTATCTATATCATACATCTATCTTGTGTGCATTTATACATGCATATCATATTATATATATATGTTTTACATGTATCTTGCATATCTACCTCCTGTGCATATGTGTATACATACATGTATACATATATGCACATGTGTGTATATACATATATAAACACACACATGTATATGTACACACACATATGCTACAAGCATATATTACGTACCTACTGTATGCCAGGCACTGTGCTAAGCTCTTTATAATTATTATCTCATTTGATATCACAGTAACCCCAGAGGTAGGTGCTATTATTACCCCCATTCTACAGAGGGAGAAATTGAGCCAGGCAGAGGTCAAGTGAGTTACCCAAGGTCACGCAGGCAAGATTTGAACTCAGGTCTTCCTGACTCCAGGCTCAGCCTCTCTGCTCCATGGGTCCACCATCACTGAGCTATCTCAAGACCGATACATTATAGAAAAGGCAGCCTATCTGGTGGAAATGCCCATGTCAATGAGCTGACTAACTCATTTGCATTTCAGAGCAGGGAGTGAGTGTGGTACATCCTATAAAGCATTGGATTTTATTCAGAAAACCCTGGATTCAAATCCCACCTCCCCAGGCTCATTAGCTGTGTGACCTTTGGCAAATAGCTGTATCTCTTTGGGCCTCTGTTTCCACAACAATAAAGCAAGGTGGTACTTGATGGTACTCCCAGGGCCCTTCTAGATGGAGATGCATGAGCCCATGAATAGGGTCATAAAGTTTAGAATGGCTAACCTCAAACTCTTCTGCTGAGGACCACAGTTCATCGGCCACCTCTCGGTCTTCTGACCAGTAAGTCAGTAGACTAGCATTTATTAAGCACCTACTATGTGCCACACACCGTGCTACTAATTCAGATACAAAGGTTAAAAAAAAAAATTCCTGCCTTCAAGGAGTTTACTGTCTAATGGGAACTTTGAATTCTCCTTAGCATTTCACATAATGCTTAATGTGGCCCTTTGCAAGGAAGGACAGAGAGAAGCTTGGTTCCTCTCCAGGATATTTTCAACCAGTTGAATCTAATCCAGAAAACATTTATTATAATCCA
The DNA here is from genome assembly GCF_011100635.1 of Trichosurus vulpecula. Taxonomy (NCBI): domain Eukaryota; kingdom Metazoa; phylum Chordata; class Mammalia; order Diprotodontia; family Phalangeridae; genus Trichosurus; species Trichosurus vulpecula. The sequence continues at coordinate 241,757,564 of NC_050578.1, forward strand.
GACTTGAGATATCCTTTGAGCCTCACTACAGGTATAATTAGGCCCATTTTATAGATGAATGCTCAGAGAGGGTGAGTAAATTAACCACAGTCACACAGCTAGTCAATGGTGAAGGGAGTATTTAAACCCAGATCTTGCCTTTTACACTATCCATATTATCTTGCTGTCTCTCATCAAAGTGTCCTGTGCCCCTGCTATACATAAGACACTTTTCTAGGCACAAGGAATCCAAACAATATTTATAATAAAATCCCTGCCTTCGAGGAACATGTAATCTAATTAGGAAGATAGACACCAAGAAAGATAAATGATAGCAAGTAAGATAATATAGTAAATATGTGTCTAAGGAAGGGGTGGGGAACCTGTGGCCTGGAGGCCACATGGGGCCTTCCTTCTGGGTCCTTGTGTATGGGCTTTTGACTAAGTCCAAGTTTTACAGAACGATTCCATCTATTAAGGGATTTTGTTCTGTGAAGTTTGGATTCAGTCAAAAGGCCACACTTGAGGACCTAGAGAGCCGCATGTGGCCTTCAAGCCACACTTGAGGACCTAGAGGGCCGCATGTGGCCTCCAAGCCACAGGTTCCCCATCCCTGGTCTAAGGAATAGGAGAGGTAGTGTATATCTCTCTACCCCACCTACTCATCCTAAAGATGCATCAGGGGAAGCACAGATAACTATAATTCACAAGTATAACAGGAGAAGTTCACTGCAGCCTTCAAAGAAAATGGCAGAGGAGGCATTCTTTGCCCCTCCCACCTCCTTACTAAGGCAAGCTGATCCTACAATCCACGGTTGCTGATGTTGCATAAGGAATACATTAAGAAGAACGCATGAATTTCCCTTTCCATAACTGATAATCATGATAATAGCTGATATTTATGTAACACTTCCAGGCTTGCACAGTACTTTACATATATTATCTCATTTGACCTTCGTAACAACCCTAGAGGGTAGATGCCGATCCATCCTCTGTTTTTCAGCTGCCAAAATGATTTTCCTAAATCATGGTTCTGATAATGTCACCCCATTCTTCTACTCAAGAAATTACACTGTAGTTGTTCTCTACACCACTAGGTGGCGAAGTAGATAGAGCACCCAACCTGTAGTCAGGAATGCTTGAGTTCAAATCCAATGGGAGACTCTTTAATAGTCCAGTGACCCTGGGCAATCAATCACTTAACCCATCAGCCTCATTTTCACCTGTAAAATAGGACGGTAATAGCACCTACTTCATAGGGTTGTTGTAAGCATCAAATGAGACTAATTTGCAAAGCCCCTGGCATACAGTAGGAACTTAATAAATGTTTGCTCCCTTCGCCTTCCTATTGTTCCTCCAGGATCAAATATAAAATACTCTGTTTGACATTTAAAAGTCGTTTACCACCTGGACCCCCACTACTTTTTCTGTTTTCTTAAACTTACCTTCCCACACTATAATTCACAGCTGTACTGGTCTCCTTTGGGGCAACTAGGGGGCACAATGTTTGGAGCCCCTGGCCTGGAGTCAGGAAGACTCATCTTTCTGAGTTCAAACCTGGCCTCAGACGCTTATTGGCTGTGTGGCCCTGAGCAAGTCACTTAACCCCATTTGCCTCAGTTTCCTCATTTGTAAAATGAGCTGAAGAAGGAAATGGCAAACCCCTCCAGTATCTCTGCCAAGAAGACCCCACACGGGTTCATGAAGAGTCAAACGTGACTGAAATGACCCGACAATAACAACACTGGTCTTCTTGGAATTCCTCATGTATAGCAACACTCCACGTCCTGACTCCGTGTCTTTGGGTCGGCTGTGCCCTATGCCTGGAATTCTCTCCCTCCTCACCTCTGCCTCCTAGCTTTGCTGGCTTCCTTCAAGACTCAGCTCAAATCTTACCTTCTCTAAGAGGCCTTTCCTGGCCTCTCCCCGCCACTGCAAGTGTCTTTCATCTGAGATGATCTTCCATGAACTCTGGGTGTCTCTTGCACGTACGTAGTTTTTTCCCCCATTGTTGTCTCTCCCACTGTAATATGAACACCTTGAGGGAAGAGACTGTTTTGTTTTATTTTGTTTTTTTGCCTTTCTATCACCAGTGCTTAGCACAGTGCCTGGAACATAGTAGATGCTTAATAAATGGCTATCCTCATCATTGTTTTACAGATGGGAGGACTGAATCTCAAATAAATTAACTCACCTATGGTCACACAGCTAGTAAGTATCATTGGCAGATTTGAACCCAGTACCTTCTAACTCCATGGTCAACATTCCTTACATTATACCCCACCATCTCCATACTGATACTTTTTGGATACTCTGATGTGCGCCAAAACACACACACACACACACACACACACACACACTCACCAATCAAGAAATAAATCAATAAACATTTATTGGGTACCTACTATGTGCCAGACACTGTGCTAAGCATTAGGAATACATAAAGATATACCCCAAATGTGCATTTGTGAAACTGCAACAAGGTCTAAGGGACCGTAGATCTAAAGTTGGAAATAACCTCAGGGGTCCTCATTTTACTGATGAGGGAAGAAACCGAATCCTGGGGAGGTTAAGTGACCTGCCCAAAGTCATTCATGCAGTATCATCAGAAAAGAGTTTTGAACCCAACATGACATCATCAAGTGATAGAAACCAGTGGTGGGCTCAGCTCAACCACTTCCTGATTCTTTATCCCGTTTTAGCTGGCAGTTCTGCTAGCAAGTGAGCTGCCATTTGTTTTTTGAAACTCCCACAAATGATCCACATCCTTCAACAGTTCCTCGGGACCTCCTGCCAGACAAGCACTAGCCTCCTCATTGAAGAAGAGACATTTGTTTTCTGCCCTTCTCCCTGGGCTCCTCTTGTTCTCTCCTCTCTTCTATGGTACACCTGGGCCTCTCCTGTCATCACTAGACACACTGCTCCCCCCTCATCTCAGCACAAAACCATATGGAGTTGTAGATGGCAGAGGAGGGCACAATGGAGGGATGAGAAACACCACAACTGTTAAGCGGGACAGGGGGCTTGGAACTGAGATTAATCACAGTGGCAGGAGGAGAAGTTGAGAGAGCATCCTACAGCAAACGGCCCTGCCGAAACACCTCCCTATGTTCTTCCCAAGGAGCTAATCACCTCCTAAGGGAAGGGCCCAGGCTCTCACTGGCTGTGGAAGCAGCTGCTTTGGAAATTAACCTTTTCATAGGGTCACCACCACTGCCATGGAGAATGAGCCCAACTGGCTGCCAGGGAAATGGACCTGGGCATTCCTTTTGTTTTTCATCCTGTTCAACAGCTGTAAACAGCCTCCAACTACTTTTCTCTACCATGTTTAATTTTATAGAAAGCAGATTTCACTTACAGTTCAGCAATACTTCCTCATTCCCTTGGACCTGTTAAGATGGTAACACAACTGGACAGAAAGAATGGTGGGTTTCTCGCCACAGGGAATCATTTCAATGGGACAAAGGTAGACCCTGGCCTCAGAGTGAGAAAATGAAATCTGACTTACTTGGGCATCCCTTTTCCATTCACCAAGCTCTCCAAAGATAGCTTCTTTTAACATGGACACTTCCATCCAAAGGACTCAAGGGACATTTATTTCTCTCATTTTTAGAATGTCTGTGTGAGACATCACAGATTTCAAGCTAAAGGGAACTTTTCAGAGTCCATTGAACCCAATCCATTCATTTATAGAGAAGGAGAAATTAAGTGACTTGACCAGGGTCACACTGTTGGTGAGCATTTGGGGCAGGATTCTACCTCAGCTCTTCCTGATTCCAAGTCTAGCACTCCATCTAATACACCACACTTCTTCTCACTCTGACTTTAAAGACAGAATGATGGCAGCTCACAGAGGAGTCTCTTGGCCATGCCTAGAACATTCTCCCTCTTAAACCTCAGCCTTTTAGAATCCTTAACTTTTAAAAGTGGTATATTTGTCACTTCCTACTATAAGAAGCTTTTTCTCCTTCCCCTAAGTTAGTACTTTTCCAGTTTTAGCTTTTAGATACTTATCTGTTTATCTGGTATACCACCCACCCCCCACCCACCCCATGAGTATATAAGCTCTTTCAGAGGCCAGCACTATTTTCCTTTTGTCTGTGGATCCCCAACACACGACAGAGCCTTACCATGGTAGCAGCTTAATAAATAATGACTTCCCCAAGGCTAATTCAACAACAATTTAAGATAATTCAACGTTTATTAATGTTGCTTTTGGCTGTCTAGACCTGGTGATCCTTTCACCTTCTATCCTTGATTCTGAAACTTCTGGACCAGTGAAACTCCAGGGTCCAGGACCTGGCAGACTTAATCCTTTGAGCTTTGGATTACCCACCCTAGGCCAAGTTGTCCTCAGTAGCAGTCAGTGAGCACACACTCATGCAGCCTACCATATCCAGCCAGTTCCTGACCACCAAACTGTGTTTCTAACCATATACTCTGGCTAGCTTTTTGTCCTTTGTCTTGGCTCTTGCCCTGAGATCTCTAAGCAAATGAGCAACACTACCATAGCTCCTGGAAAGGGTGTATGGCTTCATTCGACATCCCTGTGACTTCCCAGGCTAAAACATCTTTGCCCAACTACCACTTCCTTATATACATTGTCTTTTCCTATTCAGAAGTAAGCTTCTTAAAGATGGGGATTGTTTGTATTTGTATCCCAGTGACTGGCACATAATAAGTGCTTAATAAATGATTTTCATTCATTATTAATCAAGACTATGCAGAGGAGAGAGAGAGAGAGAGAGAGAGAGAGAGAGAGAGCTGAATAGTTGAAGAGACAGTAATTGTTCATGGATAGGCTGGGTCAATATAATTAAAATGACAATACTGCCAAAGTTAATTTACTTTTTCAGAGCCATACCAGTCAAACTATCAAAGGATTACATGATAGAATTAGAAAAAAAAATTAATTTCATCTGGAATAAGAAAACACTGGCAGAAATAGCTTAAACCAACATCTCATACCATATACCAAGATAACTCCAAATGGATATGTGACTATATATTGTAATACCATAAACAAATTAGGAACAATGAAGGAAATATCTATTGCAACAGTGGATAGGGAAGAGTTCATGACTAAACAAGCAATAGAAAGGATCAAAGAAGATAAAATAGGTATTTTTATTAAATAAAATTAAAAGTTCTTGTGTAAATAAAACTAATTCAATTAAAAGAAAAGGAAAACAGTTAACTTGGGAAAAAAATCTTTGCAACAAGTTTCTACAACAAAGGGATAGATAGTATCCAAAACGTATAAGAAACTGATTCAAATATATAACAAAAGTCATTTTCCAATAGAGAAATGGCCAAAGGATATTATCACAGGAAGTTTTCCAAAGAAGAAATCCAAACCACCAATGACCATATAAAAATGTTCCAAATACCTCATATTAAGAGACGTAAATTAAAATACTTCCCTTATATCTATCAAATTGGCAAAAGTAACAAAAAAGAAGAAATGGCAATTTTTGGAGGAGCTGGAGAAAAGCAGGCACATTCCTACTCTGCTGATGCAGCTGAGAGCTGGTCCAGCCATTCTGGAAAGCAACCTGGGAACTACACCCAGGAAGTAACTTACCTGCACATACCCTTTGACCCAGCAATATAACTACTAGACCAATAAATACACCAAAGAAATCAAGAAAGACATAAAAGGGCCTATTTATTTAATAAAATCGATAGCTATTTTGATAGTAGCAAATAACTAGAAATTAAGGGAGTATCTGTCAGCTGAGGAAGGGAAGAAGAAAGTATGCAAATTATAATTGTATCATAATAAATGACACGAGACAGTTTCAAAGAAATCTGGGAAGACTTGTATGAGCTGATGCACAGAGAGCAGAAACTAGAGAACAATTTACATATTAAGGGCAACTTCGTAAAGAAATAACAACTTTGAAAGACTTAAGGTCTCTAATTAATGCTATGACCAGCCATGATTCCAAAGGACCAATGAGGAAACATGCTACTCACCTCCTGAGAGAGAAGTGAGAAACTCAAGGTGCATAAAGAAATATAAATTTTGAGACACGGCCAATGTAAAGATTTGTTTTGCTTTGACGTTGCATGTCTGTTGCAAGGGTTTTGTTTTTTTCTTCCTTCAATTTGAAGAAGTCTGAGGGTAGTATGCGGCTAGATAAAGGGTTACCGCAAAGAAAAACAAAAGAAAAGGTTACCTATGTATTTTTTAAAAATGCATAGAAAAGACCACAACTGGAGTCAGTAGGAAACATATACAAGCAGGTCAGCTTTGAAAATTACATGTTGAATTTATTATACACTTACAAAGAAAAACAAGATATATATAATAGAGATTCTCAGGTTCACATACAATCCTCTTATCCCCCCCTTCTTTGTATAGGGAAGTGCTCATCTTATTTAGTTGAGTTCAAAACAACAAAAACATAAAGAATACTGCATACCAGAAACAACAGGTGTGACATCATTAGAACTGCACCACAGGAAAATTGTTCACTCATAATGTGAAAAATGGGTTGATGTTGAGAGAGACTTGACCCAGACCAAACCAATTAGGAGGCTATTACAATAGTTCTGGTGAGAGCTCATGAAGGCCTGAGCTGGAGGGTTGGTCATGTCATGGCAAGAAGGGGACAGGATGTGAGAGGTGTCGAGGAGGTGGAATCAGTAAGATTTGACAACTGATTGGCTATGGGGGATGAGGGAAAAGGAAGAGTATCAAGGATGACTGAGGCCATATAGGAAGTCATTGGTTGGAGTTTGGTCTTACTGGCCCAGAGTTCATACTACTACACAAAGCTCTTCATTCATAATCAATAAAGATTTTAGACATATGGTGTATAGGCATACCTCAGACATATTGTGGGTTCAGTTCCAGACCACCGCATAAAGCAAATATTGCATAAAGCAAGTTTCACAAATTTTTTTGGTTTCCCAATGCATATGAAAGTTATGTTTACAACAAACTGTAGTCTATTAAGTGTGTAATATATTATCTAAAAATGCAAATACCATGACTTAAAATATTATATTGCTAAAAAATGCTAACCATCATTTTAGCCTTCAGTGAGTCATAATCTTTTTGCTAGTGGAGAGTATTGCCTCAGTGTTGATGGCTCCTGACTGCTCAGGGAGGTGGTTGCTGAAGGCTGAGGTGGCCTTAAATTTCTTAAAATAAGACAGCAAGAAAGTTTGCCACCTCAATTGACTCTTTCTTTCATTTGAACACTTAGAGGTCCTTGTAGGCTTATTAATTGGCCTGATTTCAATATTGTTGTGTCTCAAGGAATAGAGAGACCCAAGAAGAGGGAGAGAGATGGGGAAGGGCTGGTTGGTGGAACAGTCAGAACATACGCAATGTTTATTGATTAAGTTTGCCTTTTTATGGGTGTGGTTTGTGGGGCAAAGCAATTCCAATAATAACATCAAAGATCACCCTAGCAGATATAATAATAATGAAAAAGTTTAAAATATTAGGAGAATTACCAAATTGTGACACAGAGTTATGATCTGAGCCTATGTTGTTGGAAAAATGGCTTCAATAGATTTGCAGAACGTAGGGTTGCCAAAAAATGCAATATCTGTGACGTACAATAAAATGAGATACACCTATAGTCAGTTGATGAACATTTATTAGACTCCTGCTGCATGCCAGGTGCTGTGCTAAGCCATGGGGTCACAAAGTAAGAGGAAACAAATCAGACAGCATTCCATGTGCCTTGTATCTCTGTACCCTAAACAGCAACTCAAATGAGGCTGGCCCAGGGAAAACAAACAAGCAAACAGTGGATATAACCTCTGGCTGAGGATGTTTGCAGTCTTGTAAGTGGAGAGAAAAACAATCTACTCAACTTCAGAAAAATTCTGATCGCTTGGGCATAAAAAGTCTATCTGGCACCCAAAAGGCATTTAGAAAGTCATTACTAAAGGGTAGTCAGTTCAGTCATAATTAATTAGTTTACTCTCCCCACCCTTCTTCCCCCATTCAGTAAATTTTTTCACCATTTGATTTGACACTCATGTTAGGGGCTGAGGCTCCGAATGTCTCATTTTTATTTCGGAATGGCAATTGAAACAGTGGAAGGAAATCACAAAATGTCCTGGCCCACTCCACTCAACCATTCACTCCACTGCTCACATGAGGGAGAAGGTTGACAAATTTCCAATATCAAAACCAGCTGTCAGAGCAACATAGGGTAATAGCTGTCCTTGTCAAATGCACCAATTAATTCACTGGACTGTCAATGCTAGGATAATTGATAGACTCCACAATCTGGCTGAGTAATGAAAGTCAAAGGCATTACTAAGACCACCTCACCTCCTAACAGGTCTCACGTTAATGAGATTGGGGCTGTCAGATTCTCAGCACACCAGAAATCACTGCAAATGCAAAAGCCAGAATTGAAGGGAGGGAACCTTAAACCCCAAATACATTTCCAGAACTGCAGGATTTCAGAGTTGGAAGGGACCACAGAGGGAATCTAGTCCAACTGGGACTAAACAGGAATCTCTTTAAAAAAAATTCTGAGCAAGTGGTCATTGAGCCTTTAACTGAAGATCTTTAAGCGGCAGCTAGGTGTGAGCCTCCGTCTCTCTCTATCTCAGTTTCTTCAACTATAAAATGGGGCTTATAACAGCACCTGCCTCCCAGGGTTCTTGAGAGGATCCAGTGAGATCGCATTTGCAAAGTGCTTAGTTGGGAGGAAGGGAAGTGGTGCCGCAGATGCTAAACGGCACATACATTGATAGGTATGGTTATGGTGCCACCTGATTTTCCTTAACTGTTTTTTCCTTTGTTACAAGGGAGAATTCTGTTGGTTGAGGGATACGAAATGCACATACTATTAAAGCAAAAGACATTAATAAAACAAGAACAGCATGCAAAGGATTAAGGCTCAGTGGGAGTTGAGGCTGGCAATGAATGCTAAGAATGATAGAATATTTTCTAAAAGCTTTGTTGAGGTCAGTAGAAGGATTAAAGAAGGAATGTGATTGTTTCTGGGGTTGGGGTTCAAATTCTAATGGTTGACATTGTGGAGGTAGAGCACTTAAACCCTAATTCTGCATCTGTTCTCTCTGTTAGAGAGGGGCAGCCTGACATAGTGGATAGAGAGGTAGCCTTGAAGGTAAGGAGCCAGTGGGTCGTCTCGCCCTTGACACATACTGTCTATGTGATGTTGGCCAAGTCATTTAACCTCAGTGTTCAGAATAATATTAAGACAAGAAGGTAGGGCAGCTAGGTGTGCAATGGATAGAGCTTGGAAGCAGGAAGACTGCTCTTTCTGAGTTCAAACCCAGCCTCAGACACTTACTAGCTGTGTGACCTTGGGCAAGTCACTTAACCCTGTTCGCCTCAGTTCCTCATCTGTAAAATGACCTGGAGAAGGAACCACTCTAGTATCTTTGCCAATAAAACCCCAAATGGGTCACAAAGAGTCATACATGACTGAAAAATGACAAATAACAAAGACAAGAAGGTACATGTCTGCATTGGTAGAGGGAGTTTCCTCACCTGTGACCTCTACATCAGAGAAGTCACAGGTCCTATCCCTAATCTGTGTCTGTCAAATAAGAACAATCTTCAGATGATAAAAAAGAGAGTTAAACTGGTTAACAGGAAGTAGAAACCCATATAAATAAGGAGATGGTGAGAAAATACTGGGTCTCATTTGGAAGGGACTTTAGAGGTCATTTAGTCCAATCTGTACTTGGGTAATAATTGCTTCCACCATGTTCCCAGTAAGTCAGTTTGTAGTTTTTGTTTGGAGACTTGAAGTAAGGAGGAACTCACTAACTCCCTGTTGCCTTAGTTTCCTTATCTGTAAAAATGAAGGGGTTTGAGTGGATGGCCTCTGAGGTCCACTCAAACTCTAGCATCCCGTTCTGAGCCTGTTCTCTCTCCTCTTGGACAGCAGCTTTAAGGCCAATAAAGCAGATCTTCCTTACAGCGAGCTCAAATTTGCCTTTTGTTACTTTAATCCTTTGTCCCTGGCGATGCCCTTAATTTTTTTTAAAACTCTGAACTTAATAAAACCAGCATTTTCATAACAAAGTAGAATAGAAAAAAAAGAGGATTGCATATGAAACTGCAAATCTAGTGTGTACAACTTGTTTTTCCTTTTAAATACACAGTTAAGTTATCCTGTAACTTTCTTTTCTTCCTCTTGGCACACCCCATCCTAGAGATGGCTACCATTTAGATGGCCATGTCCTTAATGACCAAACAAAACAAACCTAGTTTCTCATGCACATCACACCCCTTCAAATACAAAGTCATTGTCCTCCCCATGGTGGGTGGGGATGTGGAGAATCTCTTCTGAACCCTCTTCAGCTTATGAATGATCCATATAGTTATTAACTAGCTCCGGTCCAAAAATGTCTGGGGGCCAGTAAGTTCCTTAATGATGCAGCAAGAGCTCAGGATATACCTAGCAGTAAGCAAGACACAATCAGGATGAGTCAGACATGGTAAGGTCTGGTCAGTGTGAGAGCTACAGCAGTCTTTTGCTAGGCTGTGTTGGGGACTGAGGCTGCTGTCACTGTGATCTAAGCTCCTTCATTAGCTGCCCTCAGTAAGTTCAGGTCACCAGACCCAGAGAAACTACCACCCAGGATACTGAAAAACCTTGTAGATGGGATGGCTAATCCCCTGGTGACTGGTGAACAAATATTCGAAGATGGGAAAAGGCCTTATAAGAACTGGAGGTGGGCAAAGGTTATCCTGGTTTAAAAAAAAAGGAGGTGGTGATGGGGACAAGATGAGATTCTTTAAAACAACTTCGATTCTTGGCAAAAACCAAATAGGATGTATTGTTAAATGCACTGTTATTGTTGAATAGGTGGTTCATGAGCAGTTAGAGAAATCAGGAGTATACCAGCTTAAACTGATTCACAAGAGCTGATTGTTAAATTTCCAGTGTGAGCATTTACACCTTGGAAATCAGCAAACACTACAAATCAGGGCTTGATCTATTGTTTCATTGATTGCCTAGTCTTAATAAAGTGATAGAAAAAAAGTTAATATGGGGATTAAACTTAAAAGTGCATTATGTGTGTATGTGTGTTTTCTCAGAGAACCAGTTGTTAAACATTCCTGCTTACCCCTGGAACTGGTGATTCTTAAGAGCCAGCATGAGTTAATCAAGAAAACATTATACCAGACTAGTCTTATTTCTTATTTTGATAGAGTTAGTAGACTCATAGCTCAGAGGAATAAAATAGACTCAATTTCAACCAGGTATTTGACAAAGTCTGTCATGGCATCTTTAGGGACGATATAGAAAAATGCTGTCTAAATTCAGAAACAGCCTCTATTTGTCAAGGATCCCTTTGGCAATCTGGTGAAGCCCATGGACTCTGCCTCAGAACAATGTGGGTTTTTTTGTGTGTGAATAAAACACAAAGGATTACAAAGGAAACCAATTATATTGATATGCAGTTATCAATATACATATATTTTTAAAAATTAGTTCTAAATTCTCTGAAATTTACTCAAGGTACCTATGGACCCCAGGTTAAGAAGCTCTGGTCCATATGAAAATGCATCTGGGTAAATTAAGAATTGCTTGAATGGCCAGGTCCAAGGAGTCATAATTAATGGATTGATGTACATACACCTGGAGAGAGGTCTCTAGTGGGCTGGTCCAGGGCTCTCTCTCTGGGTCAGTTTTGTTCACCTTTTTATCAACAACTGAAGTACTTATCAAATAGATGACATGAAAGTAGGAGGTGTGATCAACATGTATCAAGATCCAAAAAGGTCATGACAAGTATAAATATGAAGTGTCTATAATAAGATAAAATTTAACCAAGAAACACTGGAGTATCAAAATTCAAGATCTAAAGACTAGGGATACTGAACAAAAATGATTAATGAAGAGCTTGAACCCCCCAAAATGAAGAGGAGTAGTATAATAGGTACCTAGGTGGTGCAGGGAATAGAGTGCTGGGTCTGGAGTGAGGAAGACCCGAGTTCAAATCCAGCCTCAGACACTTGCTATGTGACCTTGGGCAAGTCACTTAATCTCCATTTCCCTCAACTGCAAAATGGGGATGATAATAGCACCTACCTCCCAGGGTTTTTGAGAGAACCAGATGAGATAATATTTGTAGAGCACTTAGTACTGTGCTTGGCACATGGTAGGCACATTCAAGTCACTAGGTCCTATTAAACTACTTCTCAGGATACCAAAATAATTTATGGTTGATAATGCTTGGCTGCTGTCAGTGATCTTTGAAAAAAAAATGACAAGGTAAGGAGGTCTGACTATATGATGATTTGGGTTAAAAAAAAGGTAAGGGGATTTTAGTGACCTACAGACTACTGGAATCTGGAGAAGAGAAGATTCAGATGTATGTGAGGGAGCAATATGATAGCTATCTTTAAAGATGCAGAAGAGGGCAGCTAGGTGGCACAATGGATGGAGCATCAGCCCTAGAATCAGGAAGACTTGAGTTCAAATCCAGCCCAATTGCCTTCTAAAAATTTTCTATCTATATCTACATATTTGTAGATATATATGCAGAAAATGAAGTAGACTTATTCTGCTTGGTGCCAGAAGGAAGATTAATGGGTAAAAGTTGCAGAGGAATAAACTGAGCTCTATTTAAGAGGAAAAAAATAATTATAACTATTAAAGTGGAATGGACTGCTTTGGTGGGGGTGGTGGTGAGCACCCCTTCACTGGAAGTCTTCAAAAAATGATTGTTTGTCAGAAGGTTATCAAGGTCTTTCTTGTTCAGATACTTTGGCCAGATGACTTCTGAGATCTCTCTGATTCTAAGTAAGATTCTGACATTCTGTGAGTTTTGATGCTTTATCATTCAGGGTTAATAGCTACACCTAACATTTCCACCCTATCCCTTGTGGCTTAGCTTCCCAGTTCCAGTCAGAAATTCCTTGATATCCTCAGATTTTTCTTGACTAGCACCTACTAGTTGACTTCATAAGTCTAGCATAAGGAGAAATCATGCTTCTCTCTATAATAATAAATAGATAGCGGTGCTTACTCCGTGCCAGGCACTGCACTAATCATTTTGCAAATATTCTCTCATTTGATCATTGCAACAAACCTGAGAGGTAGGTGCTATTATTATCCTCATATTACATATTGGGGAACTGAGGCAACAGAGCTTAAATAAATGACTTGCCCAGAGTCACACAGCCAATAAGTGTCTGAGGCCGAATTTGAACTCAGGTCTTCCTGGCTCCAGGCCCAGCATTGTATCCACTGAGCCACCTAGCTGCCTAGCTGTTTTTGCAACAGCACACACCAGCCAGAAAAGGCAGATTACCAAGGTAGGGCAGGGGGAATCATAGTGGAAAGAACACTGAATTGGGAGGCAAGAGACTTGGGTTGTGGCCTCAGCTCTACCCTACCTGTCTGTATGACCTTGGGCAAGTTGTTTAACCTTTCTAGACCTCAGTTTTCTCATCTGTAAAAATGAGAGGGTTGGATAGATCATCTCTAAGGTTTTTTCCAGCTCTGTGTCTTATGATGATTAGTATGAAAAAGATAAGGCAATTTTAGTGAACAGCAGACTACTGGAATTTGGAGAAGAGAAGATTTGTATCCTTCCAACTTTGACATTCCATGTTCTATGGCTAATCTATCTTTTATATTCTGTGTTCATAGTCAATTTAAGCCAGGGCCCTTCCAACTCTTTTATTCTATGCCATATATTCTTTTTTAAAATCAATTTTTTAAATGAATAGTAATGCATAGTAATCTATTTTCTCTCCCATTCACCATCTTTTTTTTGGAGGGGAGAAGGCAGGGCAATTGGGGTTAAGTGACTTGCCCAAGGTCACACAGCTAGTAACTGTGTCAAGTGTCTGAAGCCAGATTTGAACTCAGGTCCTCCTGACTCTACTCACTGTGTCACCTAGCTTCCCCTTTCTCTCTTTTTTTTTTGGAGGGAGGAAGGCAAAGGGATTGGGGTTAAGTGACTTGCCCAAGGTCACACAGCTAGTAACTGTGTCAAGTATCTGACACCCGACTTGAACTCAGGTCCTCCTGATTCCAGGGCCAGCATTCTATTCACTGTGCTACCTAGCTGCCCCAATGAGGGGGGGTTAAAGAAAGAAAAACCAAATCCTTGTAACATATGTTCTAAACTTCCCTCCAGCTCAGACATTCTATATTCAAATGTTCTAAGGTAGATAGCTTTTATATGCTATGTTCCACTGACATTCTGTGTCACATGTTCTACAGCCATTTCCAGCTCTAAGATTCAATTTCCTATATTATAAGGTCCTTTCCAACATTCTGTGTCCTGTGTTCTAAGGTCCTTTCTGGTTTTAACATTCTATGTTCCAATGTCTCTTCCAGCTCAGAAATTCTAAGCTCTAATGTCCTTTACAACTTTGACATTCTTTGTCCTATATACTAGCATTTGTAACCCCAGCCCTTAACACAGAACCTGGCACGCAGTAGATGCTTAATAAAGGCTTGTAGCCTTCCAACTCTACAGCTCCCTGGTTTTGTTCAGCACCACTCAAATCCCAAATTTGACTTTGCCAGTTTTTATCCTGGGAATTCAGGATGCCGATACATCAGAATGCATTTCAATATCTCACACACTCAAAGGAGAGAGAAATGTGATGGAGGGGAAGAAAACGAGCCGTGTGGGCTGAGCATGCTGGGAGCGCAAACAAACTCAGCACTCTGGATTAGCTTCCGATGGGCTGCCTGGTTGATAAGCCAGGATTTGTCCCAGGTAGGCAGTCTTCAATTTAGATTTGTCAGGATCAAGAAGATTTGTTTCCTTCTGTAGTGATATATGGATTGGGGTGAGTTAAATTTAGGGTCTGTTCACCTTGACTATGTCCCCTTAAAACCACCACCCAAGGGAAAACAAACAACATTTTGTTCTGTCCTCAATCCTTGGTGAAAAACACTCTTTACAGAGAAGAATGACATGGTAATAAGAAAAGAGAAAGACCCATGCTTTTGTGGTCACTTTTGCTCGTTTACAAAGTAACCAAATGGCCCTGGGAGGTAGCATAGCATTCTGTATCCATACAGGGAAGGAAGCAGAGAAGCCACTGTCAATTTGTTTTTGTTTTTGTTGTTGGGTGTCTGACTCTTTGTGACCCCATTTGGAGTTTTCTTGGCAAAGATACTGGAGTGGTCTGCCGTGTCCTTCTGCAGCTCATTTGACAGATGAGGAAACTGAGGCAAACAGGGTGAAGTGACTTGCCCAGCTAGGAAGTACCTGGGGCCAGATTTGAACTCAGAAAGATGAATGTTCCTGACTTCAGGCCCAGTTCTATCTGTTATACCATCTATCTGCCCTAATGTCCTAGCTGCCATTTACCAATGGGTGAAGCCATGACCCAAGGCTATACAACTGCAGTGGCAGAGTCAAGATGCCTATGAAAGCTTCTGCACTCCCAAGATTCCTACTGCCACTCTGCCCCACTGAACCTCACCTTTTCACAAATGTGCTCTGAAATATGGGTCTTGTACTGGGCCAATAAGGTGGGCTTAGCTGATGGAACTCCTCATGATGGGAAACAGAGATATTTGATGTCTATGAAAGTCAGCTTCCTCCCCCACCCCCTTATTTTAGCCTCCCCCTCTCTTGTGCATTTTGGCCAGCTGAAGTTGTCCCGTTCTGCAGCTAAATTTGTTGTCTTGTTGTGGTCATCTCATCCGTCAATTAACATTTCTGCCTTCTGCACTAAAGAAATTATCTCCCAGCACATCTTGGCAAAGCTCTGTATGTTTGTGTGTGTCTCTGCCTCTGTGTCTCTGTCTCTCTCTCTCTCTCTCTGTGTCTCTCTGTCTCTGTCTCTTTGTCTCTGTCTCTCTCTTCTCTGTCTCTATCTTTTGCTGCCTGTCTGTCTCTATCTCTCTCTGTCTGTGTCTCTGTCTCTTGCTCATTAGCCAGGCTTTTTACCTGAGCCTTTTCATGTTTAACATTAAGGGGAATTGTTTATATAGGTTTTTTTCGATGTGCTTATGCTAAGCACAGAGACATACCATTTGATTTTCTTTTCAAATCTCCTTCACATCAATATAGCAGGGACATCAATGATTCCTGTTCTCTGCACAAGTGGTGCCTGACCTCTGTGTGGTCCATTTTTCCTTTTCAAAGCCTGGAGTGTAGCAAAAAAAGAACACTGGCTCTGGAGTCATCAGATGATCGATTTAGCACCAGAAGGAATCTGAGAGGATTTAAGAGGAGAGATTTAGGGCTGGCAGGGACCAGAGAGATCACTGAATCCACCTCCCTGATTTTACAAGTGGAAAACCGAGGCCCACAGAGGTTAAATGATCAAACCCAACTCTTTTCAACTCTAAATCTAGCCCTTTACTCACTCTACCATGTTGTTTCATTGTCATATGACAGGACTTCAGATCCTGTTTGACCTTAGCCTAGTCATTTCTTCTCTGTGGGCATTGATTTTCTCATCTGTATACTAAGGAGATAATGGCAGAGGAAACTGAGTGCTCTAAACTCTACAGCTCCCAAGTGAAGAAAAAAGTGAACCATGTGGAACCCTGAAGGGACAATCTATTCTGGACAGTCACGTTTTCCAGATAACTGAGTTGCTGACTTGCTCAAGGCCCCATAGTCAATTAGTGACATTCCCAGGACCAGAACTCCGTCTAGCCACTGCATCAACAATCATTTTAAGAAATTTGACGTATAATCTCTTCGTGAATTCTTCCAATATTCTTCTTAAGTTAAAGAATAGCACCACTTATGTCTTTCCCTAGGAAATGAACTCCTATTATCCCCAGGGTACCTCTTGATAGCTCCTAAATAGTTATTTCAAGGACACACTCCAATCTAATTGGGATTGACTACCATAGCCAACAGACACTACTAATATCATGGGATTTGGAAAGCCTGAACAGGAAGAGCTCATGCTACTAACATCCTTGGCCCTGAGAAAACATAATTTCTTACCTGGCCATCAGAAAACATCCAAAGCCTCATTTCCGGTTTTTCTTAATCTATGGCAAAAAAGTCATGAATGGATTCTGATCTACACTCATACCCAGTATAATGCCTGACTCATAGTAGATGCTTAAGTAATGCTGATTGATTGGAGGGAGTACCTTGAGGATAAAGGCTAGTAAATGCTTAGCAACTGGCTCTCTAAGATATATATGTCTGTGTGTATGTGTGTATATATATATGTATATATATATATGTATATATATATATACACCCATGTATATGTATATGCATACTTGTATATATTTATATGTGTATATGTATCTTTGTATATATAGACACACACACATATACACAGAGACACACACATATATACACAGGGATACACACATATTTATACAAGGAAAACTTTTAAATTCAATTTGCATTATTAATATTTTCTTAAGTCTAGACAATCAACAATAAATCAAACCCTGATTTTAAGCATGTACCCATTTCTGAGGTGTTACGCTGAAAATTTAACAGTTGACTTTTGTGAGGTGTATGAACTGGCTCCAACATAGCCCTGGACTTCTCACATTTATGTGGTCACTGATCCATTGAATCAGTGCTGCTTTCTTGGTTTTCATCTGCCCCATCTTCTCTGCAGTATTTCCTGCTGTTGATATGACCCAACTTCTGGCTGCATTCTCTTCCATTGGCTTCCATCATGCTGCTCTTTCTTGTTTCTCTCTCTCCCTATGTAACAGCTCCTCCTTAGCTTCTTTTGCTGTTGCTTTCCCCTGCCCACTTAAAGTGGGCACCTCCCACAGATTCTGTCCTCAGCCCTCTTCACTTCTATCTGTATGCATTTTCTCTTGACAGTGTTGTCCTCTTCTATATATCATGTTTATGACTCTCAAATCTGTGATTCCAGCAGTGTGGTATAATGAAGAGAGGACTAGAGTCAGAGTGTTGTTGATTTAAAGTTGTAAGGCATCTATCTTACAGGTCATTTAGTCCAATGCATATAGGGATGCTAGGTGGTGAAGTGGATAGCATGCTGGACTTGTCTTCCTGAGTTCAAATCCAGCATGAGACACTTACTAGCTGTGTGACTCTGGGTAAGTCACTTAATGCCGTTTCCTTCAGTCCTTCCATAAAGAGCTAGAGGAGGAAATGGCAAACCAAGCCAGTATTTTTGCCAAGAAAACCCCAAAATGGAGTCACAAAAAGTCAGACATCACTAAAACGATTCAACAAGTCAAATGCCACAGTTTTATAGATGAGGAAAGTGAAGTCCAGAGAGATTAACTTTCTGGTTTAAAGTCACACAGCTATCAACCATGATTCCATCTCAGGTCTTCTGACTTTTAATCCAATGTTCTTTCCATTAAACCATACTGGAGTTTGAATCTCATCTTTGAGCTTGTGTAACTTAGAGCAAGTCATTCATCCTCTTAGCCCACCTTTGAAATACTTTCTGTATTTTGTGTGTGTTTTTGGTCTATGTTTTCTTTCACAACATAACAAATATGGAAATATGTTTTTGCATAATTGCCTATGTATAGCCAATATCGAATTGTTTGCGATCTCAAAGAGGTGATAGGAAAAGGAGAGGAGAAAAACTGGAATTTAAAATTTTTAAAATGAATGTTAAAAATTGTTTGTACATGAAATTGGAAAAAAATACAATATTAATTGAGGAAGACAAAAAAAATCTATACGTTGCAGAAAGCTTCTGACCTCCATTGGGAGGGAGGGAATTTCTCCAGATCAGTATAGCAATAAGTCTAATAAACACTAACCTCTTCCTATGACTGAGGCCCACTGGAGAAAAGTGACTTGCCTAGGTCACTACTATAAAATGGTAGATTCATAAGTCTAGAGTTGGAAGGACCTTTGGACATTCTTCAATCCAACTCCCTCATATCACAGATGAGGAGACTTAGAAGTCAAGTGACTTGCCCAAGGTCACACAAGAATTAAATAGTAGAATCCAATGTTCTGTTCAATACCACACACTCTTTCTTCCCAATGAGATGTGAATGTCCTGGTTATTTCTTGGCTAATCCATAAGCTAGCAAAGAGTAGTTCCATTTATCCTCATGGTGATACATAGTTTGCACATTTGTGTGAACCTTTCTTGCAACAGAAATCATCCTTCCTCTTAACACCCACCCCAACCTTTCCAAGGACAAATGTCAAGAAGGATGTATAAGGACTATGTTCGAGAACTTTTCTGCCCTTTCGTGAGCCCCAGTGGTCATCTCTGAAAGCTGGCAATATAACTTGGGCTGGTGGTTGGGGCTGCAGAGCTAAGGGTCCCTTGCCACAGAAGGCTGGGGGAGGGGAGAGCCCGGTTAATGTCCTTGGCAGAGGCCTGACAATAATACTGATGGGCTTTGTTGGAGGAAGGTGGGAGATGGGATGTGCCCAGCTGGAATCCTCCCGTAATTTAATACTCCCAGATGGAGAGTGAGGGTGATACGATACCCCCAGCTGGCTGCCACTGCCGGCATCAATACATTCCCTCTTCTGTGTGGGACTTCTGTCTACTATGGGAAGGAGATGGGGGAGGGGCTTGGGGGGGAAGAAGCATAATAAAGCAGCTGGTCTATTAGAAGATAAGCTTTGTGGAAAATCACACAATCATCCCGAATCCCCCTAATCCTAAACTTTATTGCCCTAGATAATAAGCTTTGGTTGTGACAACGCTCCATTGAAATATGGAATTGTCTCAAGACTGGAGGCACCTGCTGTGTCAATCAGCCCAAGGCTCCAACCGAGGCACACAATCCAAGGCTCCATTTGTGAGGCTCCCAGCCGCCAGCTCCTGGGGTGAAGGGAGGGTTGCCTCCCCCCACTGCCCACAGCTCTCATGTACTAAAGCTCCCTGATCTGCAAGAGCAGCCTGGGAGCACCTGGGAATTTTTTCAATCCTATTCACATGCCAAAAACTTCCATCTTCCTAGGAGTGCCATTCGTGAAGGACTTATTTTCCTAATACAGGAGCAAATGGGAATGAGTTGGGGATTTCTCTATATAACCCCTCCCCTTGTTGGTGCTTTCAGAGCTAGTTGCAGTGGGGATTTAAAAATATAACGAGTGGGTAAACTTTATTGCCCCTTGGCCAGGTTTGCGACAGGCATTTTGTGCTAAGAGGTGTAGGTGTATAATAGAGAAAGTACCTGACTTGGGGTTGAGAAGACCTGGATTATAATCTTGCCTTAGTCACTTACCAGATATATGACCCTGGACAAGTCATTTATTTATCATCTCTTCACTTCAGTTCCCTCGGGGGTTTTAAGGTCTCTCCCCATTCTAAATCTATGATCTTATGGTAGGAATCTTATCTATGAGACATTTCCTCCACTCTTCCCCAAATCCAGATTGGTTTTCCATCATGCCAAGGCATTTTTCAAGCCTTTTCCCACCTTCTCTCCAATATACATTTTAAGCATCACCATCTACCTATCTACCCAAAGCAATCCAGGACAATATGGTAGTAGAGACGTTGATTCAGGCCAGACATGGGTTTGAATCTTGCTTCCTGTACTTGGTAGTTATGTAACTTTGGGTAAGTCTAAGCCTCCCCAAGCCTTGGTTTCTCCATGATGATACTAAGAGTATTTGCCTTAGAGGATTGTCACGGGAATCAAACAAGATAATCCCAGTAAAGTGCTTTGCAAACCTTAAAGATTTACAAATCATCAACGTCAGTTCTTATTATTAGACAATAACAATATTATTGATGAAAAGTGTACATTCGTAGTGTAAGTTCCATATAAGACAAAACAAAGCAAGACATACAACAGCACTGGTCACGGGGTATTCATGTTTCTTTTCTCTCTTTTTGTATTCCCAGAGCTTAACTCAGTGCCTGGCATACAGTAGGTGCTTAAGAAATGTTTATTGACTGGAAAGGATCTTTAAGATGTTTTAGTCCTTCCCTCCCAGCCCCCACCTTCCACTCCCCCATCTCACTGTTACTTTACAGATGCAGACACCAAATTTCAGAGAAATGGACTGTCTCACAGGTAGTGACAGGGCCAGTATTTAAATCAAGATGTTCAGATTCCAAATCTGGGTCTCTAGATTCTACCACCCAACACTGTGGGCTCCTATATTAGTTCTTTCACCTGGTCGACCTTCAGCAATAAGTCAACAACAAGTATTAAGTCCCTACTATGTGCCAGCAGAAGGTGGAAAGGCCATAGCTGTGAGCTCTTCCATTGAAAGATGGCACCCAGGGAATTCTCCTCATCATTTCCCACTTGGCTATTTTTCTCAACTTGATCATCTCCAGAAACTCATCATACTGCAAGATGAAGTCAACTTGGAAACTCATACCTCCTCTGATCATTTCCCACCCTGTTGCATGAAATCATCATAGCCCTCCCATCCCTATTTACTGGGTAACCTCCCTCTCCCCTTTAAAACTTCTTTTTATGTGTTGTCTCCCCTGTTAGACTGTGAAGCAAAGAAGAGAGTATATTCCAGGAATGGGGCCCATGGCCCATGCAAAGGCATGCAGGTGGGAGATAGAGGATCATGTTTGAAGAACAGAGAGAAGGTCAATTTGGCCTGATCACATAATGCAGGACGGGGAGCAATGGTCAATGAGCTGGGAAAAATAGGTTGGTACTAGGTTCTGAAGGATTTTCAAACCAAGCAGAGGAATTTATACTTTACCCTAGAGGCAAGAGAAAGCCACTGGAGTTGACTGAATAGGAGAGTCACTGTGCTCAGATCTGTATGTAAGGGAAATTACTTTGGCAGCAGTGTCTAAGATCAACTGAAGTGGTGAGAGGCAGGAAGACCAATCAAGAGACTTGCAATAATTGAGGCTCAAGAGGTGGGGAAGGCTTGAACTAAGGTGGTGTCTATGTGAGTACAGAGTAGAGGTCAAATGCAAGAGATGTTGTGGAAGTAGGGACAGCAAGATTGGCAAGGGATTGGATTTGGAGTGAGGCTGAGTGAGTAGCCAAGAATAATGCCCAGGTTATGAATGGAAGAGGCTGGAAAGCAGCCTTGGGAGCCTTCCCCAGTTCCTCTAGCTGCTAATGCCTTCTTCTTTCAGATCATCTTCATCCATTCTGCATGTATCTTCTACATACCCAGTTATGAACATGTCATCTTCCCCATATACTCCTTGCAGAGCAGGGACTATTTTTGCCTTTCTTGGTATCCCCAGTACTCAACAGAGTACCTGTAACAGTGTAAGTAAATGCGTATTGACTGACTAACCTGAAGAAGGTTTTGGGGAAAATATGATGAGTTTCGTTTTGGACATGCTGATTTTGAACTCTCCCCAGGACATTCATTTGGAATGCTTCTCAGCACTAAGGCAATCAAATGCCTTTGAGTCTTGCCTTTGTTTCAATCAAGAGTCTTTGAATCAAGAGGTTTTGATGACCTGCTTAAGTCACAAGAAAGCCTAAGTCACATGAGTTTGAGTCACATGGCTATGATACCCTCTGACCCTGAAGAAGCATATATATATTCTGAGGTTAGCATTTTGCTTTGGGGGCTCACTCATTGGAAGAGTGTTCATGTGAAGATTCTGAGTAGCCATTAAGGAGCCCCCCTTGGCTTTGAAAACCCAGATGTTGGTGCTTTGCTCTCTGGTAACTATGTATGTATTGCTACAGACAGATGGTTAGAAGACCTGTCTGCTGATTTGCATTATTCGCTCTGTTTATGTCATTTCTATTTGTTTTCTCTGAAGTTCAGGGTGGTGACTTTTCCCCCTGAGCTAAGTGAGCAATATATATATGTTTAATTAAAAGTGAGATTGTAAACCCCTTAAAGTTGCTTTCCTTAAAAAAGCAGATCAAAGAACTTGTGCTAGCAGCCCTCCTGTGTGCCGGTGTTATTGGCCTTACACCTCCACAGCAGTTGCAAGCATCACTGTTGCTACAACTGGATATATACACAACTGTGAGTCATCTGCACAGAGATGATACTTGCACCCACGGAAGTTGATGAGATTGCCAAGGAGGTAAAGACAAAAGAATAGGAAAGAACCTAGGGGAAACATGTACAATTAGAAGGACTGATATAGATGATGAGTTAGGCCCTTTCTGGGTCTCAGTTTTCCTCATCTGTAGAATAGAGACAATGGACTAGGTGATCTACATTCCCTTCCAATGTTAAATCTATGATCATAAGATTCCACAGGCAAAGACCACTTCTTATCTAAACTTTGTGCTTCTCCCCAGAGCCCAGCACGGGGCTGTGTCTGCAGTAGGGGCTTAATACATATTTTAAAAATTCAATTATGCCAAATGACTTCTGGGAATCAGAGGAGAATTATTAGTTTAGACCTGGTTCAGAGGATGGAGGTAGAATGGGAGCTCGTTGAGTGACGTGCCAAGGCCCCAAAATAGAACACAGAGGGCATTTAGAAATGGATTTCGTTGGTCTCAGTAAACTAGAGAGAAGGAAGAGTTGAAAAGAACTCTGTTGTGTGGATCAGTTGTAAGACCGGGTTATTTTGACTTGAGCAGCTATTGAGCTTGGGGTTCTATTCAGTCTTTGGTACAACTGGATCTCATTTACCCTCAATGAACTAACAAAAGAAAAAAGAGAAACAACAACTAAAACTGGGAACCGTGTAGAAAATGTTCAGTTTTCTTCCAGACCTGTAATTCTTTCCTTTTTCACTTCTAGCTCTTGAGACCCCCCTGTTCCCTTCAAGGCTTGGCTCAAGCTCTTACAGAACATCTTGACTGATTTCCCCAGACAGTCACACCCCCTTCCCAACTATTTTGCATTTATTTTGTATGTGACCTGTATTTTCTTATTGGTCAGCATGTACCACCCCAGTAAAATAAGCAAGCCAATGAGAGATTTAAAGCTGGAAGGGATTCCATATTTATATTTATATAGGAACCATATAATTCAATGCCCTCACTTTACAAAGGAGGTCACTGAATTCCAGAGAAATAAGCGATTTTAATTCAGGTCCTCTGAATCCAAATCTAGCATCCCTTGACTGTGTCACACTGGGATTATGTCACATCTGTATGCTTGGCATAATGCCTGGCACATAGTAGGCAGTTTATCAAAGCTTGTGACTTGATTGATTGCTCTGCTCAGGAAAATACAATTAAGAAACAAGAGGAAACTTTGGAATAGCTTATTGATATAACAAAATAAATAAGAAAGAAATTCCATTTTTGAGGCTCACCTCAGTGGAAATCTGTCTTCTCTTCCTAAGAGTTCTGCTCAGGAGGCTTTATTTTGACCTTTATTTATCAGCATTTTTCTTTTCTCCCCCTACTGATAGCGAATTCTTTTCTCTTGCCTCCTACCCTCTGCACAGACAAAGCGAGGCCAAAATCCCTCTGCTTCCTCTGAGATGTTGTATTGATTACTTCTCAATCCTCCCCACCCTTCACCCATCAGCCCTGCTTCCCTAAAGGCCTAAATGCATGACTGCAAGGGAAAAACAACCCTGGCTTTTAATAGACTTGCTTTGCCCAATTTGTGGTGATTCAGCACCATGCTTTCTGTGGACAGTACCCCCTCTGGAAAGGAAGCCTGTCACCATGACATCTCCAAGGTACCCATCTTGTGGCTGGGGAGTTTGGATATCGGTGAATTTCCCCAGCAGAGCCTGCATTCCCTGCATACAGGAACCCTGAATGAAGCCTAAAATAGTCTGTGCGGTATTCCACAAAACCAGGCTGAAAGCTCCTATCAGGCAGAGACAGTCATCCTTCATCTTGGGAAATGGTGCTCTGGGGAAGCTGCCTGTTCACCTAGAGTGAATGGAGAAACCTCTCATCTCCATGGTTCCCTGCCAGGCAGCTGAAACCAGCTTCTCCTACCTTTCTTTCAACAGCATTGTGGCCAGTGATGTCCACAGGGTCGCAGCCCATCCTCTGAAAGGCAAAAGGTCATGACCCTCTCCTCCCCTTCCCCTGAGGGACTTAGCCACATAATTGTAGGGGCTGGTCTAACACAGGGCTTTAAATCAGCCATGCTAAGAGACTTCCTGGACCACATTCGTGACTCCCACCATTCACCTACGCTAAGTCTGGCCACCCCCTGCCTCTCTATTAGTAACAATAAGAGCTAGCCTTCATATGGCACTTTAAGGTTTGCAGAGCATTTTATGAATGTGATCTCTTCTAATCCTCACAAGGACCCTATGAGGTAGTTGGCTGATTGTCTCCATTTAACAGATGATGAAACTGAGGCACAGAGATTTGCCCAGAATCACTCAGATCTAATCCTCCTGACTCCAAGTCCAACACTCTACCCACAGTGACACTTGGCTACCTAAGAAAGTCTCTTGAGACTAAGACATGAGACTCATCATTCAGTAGTTTGATTCAATAGCAAAAGAGGGCTAGTCTTGCAAGGCCCTGAGGAACTGGACTGGAGTACTATGGCTGGAGGTAAGAACTACCCCAGATCTGAGTGAAAGCCACAGGAATAACAGATTTGGGGCTAGAAAGCACTTGAGTTCTTGTGTGACCCTTGGCAAGTCATGTGACTCTGTTTGCCTCAGTTTCCTCATCTGTAAAATGAGCTAGAGAAGGAAATGGCAAACCACTCCAGGATCTCTGCCAAGAAACCCGCAAATGGGGTCACAAAGAGTTGGACGTGACTGAAACGACTCAACGATGACTTAACCTTATTTTTTTGTCATAGACCCCTTCGGAAGCAGTCTGATGAGGCCTCTATGAACCCCTTCTCAGAATCACGTTTGTAAATGCATAAAACAAAATACATAAGATTTCCAAGAAAACTAATTCTATTGAAATATAGTTGTCAAAAAAATTTTTAATGCAAACTCATGGCCTTCATTTTGTTCTGCCACTGGACTTTAATGACTCTGGAAGAGAGTGAGGCTGATGATTTTGAAGCATCTCTGATTCGCTTAAATCCAATTCACACATGAGACATCACTCTGTGATGTCAGGTCCTCTTCAAAAACAAAGGACGAACAGCAACATATAAAAAATTTCTACTTCAAATTATAAGCAAAGAAGAACAAAATGCATATTCAGAATAAATACGTAGACATAAAAAGATTATATGCAGGCTTAATCTTAACATATTGTAGAGGAATACTTAGTAAACAGCACATCTGGTATGCTCTGTTTCATTATAAAAAATGAACTAAAAAAAAACTTAATCTCATCAAACCCCATCTTTTTTTTCCATTGATGCCTTTGCTTTAATGTTATCATAATTTCTACATTTACTAACTTCTTGTATGCCCCACACCTACTCACAATTGAGACTTCCCTTGTAATAGAGGGAGTTGTAAACAACAACATCAATGAACAATGTATGCCACATTCTGCCGCTGTAGCCCACCATTTCTTTGCCAAGAAAAAGTTCTATTTCATTCTCTGGGATTATTTACTGATTTTTTCAAATTCTTGATTTCTGCTTTTCTCTAAAAAATATTTACTACCATTAGACACAAACATATATGTATACATATAGGGAAATATATACGTAAAATCTTTTTATATATATTTATATTTGTCAGTTCTTTCTCTGGATGCAGATAGTGTATTCCTTCATATGTCTCTTGTAGTTAAGTCGGGTTATAGAAATAATGTTTTACGCCATAAATTAAAAACTAAACGAATAATAAAAAAATAGTTGCAATCATTGTATGTACTCTGTAGGAATTCATGGAAATCTTCTAATCCAATCCCTTTGTTTTACAAGGGAAGAAGTCAAGGTGCTCTGACTCCCTTCCCATATCTCTTCCATGGTACCCCACTCCTAAGAAGCCACCACTGTGTGAAGGAGCAGGGCTGATTGTAAAGGACTGAAGATTCCACCTCAGTGGACTTTCAAGGCTAGTCTTTATTTTCATTGTGGTCCCACGGAAGAATTCAGAACTCCCAGGTCAGCTGCTATTGTGGCATGAGGAGGGCAGCCCCCAGCCTAGAAGTGAGTCTACCCTGTATCTTTAGAACGATCAGATGAGTTGGGGAGTAAGGAGGAAAGAGGATGAGGATGCGACAGTGGAGGAAGGCACAATGATGCTGGATTTTCCCAACTTTGAGGTAGGAGAACATGACTACATGATGGGCTGGAAACCAAGTCTGTGGAGAGGGATGCAATGACAATGAACTATTGGCCTGGAGCTGGGAGGGGGAACAGAGGTGGCTGGGCCACAGATGGCTGTGGCATGGGTCCTACCGAGGGCCACAAGGTGCAGGAGGGTCATGGCCAGGAAGGGAGAAGAGCATGCCCCTCCAGATGTTAGGCACCCCGAGGCAAAGGTCTTATTGCCTCTCCCTAGTGCTGTAGTTAAGAGGATCATAGATATAGGGCTGAGAAGAACCTTAGAGGCCACTGACTCCTTCGTATTACAGATGAGGAAATAAGTCATAAGAGTCTATGGTCACCCAGCTAGCGAATGGCAGAGGTAGGATTTGAACGCAATTCTACCTGACTTCAAGGCTGATCCTCCCTCCTTCAGTCCTCCATTATGAGGAGCTGTTGATCTATTATCCCCTTTGTAGATGAGAAGACAAGACACTCAGACATGCTCTATCACATTCAGTGACATGGTGCCAGAGACTGAATTTGAACCCAGGTATCCCAGCTCCAAACCATTCCACAACAGATAAAAGAGCTAATAATTGAAAGCAGGTTTCCCAGATTGAGTCATTACCAAGGCCTATTCCGTGGTCTTTTGTGTGCTGGCCCATACTTCATTAACTCAACATCCTGCACCCTCTCCCCTCCCCCGCATCTCCATCCTCTGAAGGTTCAAGGCCAGGCTGAAAGATAGAACCCAGACATGAAAAAAGGAGCTAGGAATCCTAATACAAGCTGAGGTTGAGCACCTTTGGGCTTTGTCTTCAAAAAACCCTTGGGGGAAGCCATCCAGTTTGAACATTCAATGGGGGAATAAAATTCCACTTCAATGTCCTTGTCCTAAGAAGAGTCTCCCTCTGGCCTGCAGGGTCAATCTGACAACAGTCACCAGAAATGAGAGCCAGGGAAGGAGGATTCCAGGGGGCCTGGGTCAGAATCTCCTGTTGTGCTGTGAGACCACTGATGAATGGCCTACCCTCTCTGTGCCTCAGTTTTATCGTCTGTTAAATAAGGGATTTAAGACCAGATGACTTCTAAAGGCCTCTTCTAGTTCCAAACCTGGATCCTTAACGTGTGTGTGCACTGTGGCAGGCTGAAGAAACTTCTCAGATTATTATTAAATGCATAAGATAATATACATAGAATTTAAAAGGGGGCAGCTAGGTGGCTCAGTGAGTAGAGCACTGACCCTGGAGTCAGAAGGACCTGAGTTCAAATGCGGCCTCAGACACTTGACACATGTACTACCTGTGTGACCTTGGGCAAGTCACTTAACCCCAATTGCCCTGCCAAAAAAAAATGTAAAAAAAAAAAGAATTTAAAAGGAAATACATTATAGTCAGATACAGTTATCAAAATCAGAAGCAACAACAAAAAAAATAAGTTCATGGACACCAGGATAAGAATCCCTGCTAAATCCTACCATCCAAGGAAATACTTACGGAATTCAATATTGGCATTCCTAGCTAATCTAACATTCACACGGTCCAAATCTGGAGGGGGCCTTAAATCCACCCCAACTTCTCATCTTACTGTTAAGGAAATTGAGGCCCAAAGATTCAAGACCGTCTCAAGGTCACCCAGGCAGTGATTAGATATTCAGCACAGATCTTTTGACCTTTCCACCAAACCTCATTGTCCTAAATCCTTTTGAATCACAAATTTGTTTCTTGAGTTCAAATAAAAGAACCCTCAGATCTGAAATACTTCGGAAGCCTGGGGGCATTGGGTAGAGGGGTCCCTAAAGGTTAAGCTGATTTGTCAGTGGACACGTCTAATGCTCTCTCCCCCTGACAGGCGGCTCTGTCTCTTTAAGGGGGAGACCCTCCATAGACAAGCTTGGCAGTTAATACCCAGCCAGGCCTGTGAGTTTTTCTGTACCATTGAACTCCGAGTGACCCTCCTAGACAATAATTGCTTTAACATAGGGTTAGGCAACAACAACAAAAGGGGTCTAAAAATAAGCCCCGCTTAAAATGCATTTGAACCTGGGGGATTTAGGCAGGTAAAGATGATTTCTCTCCAGCCCTGGCCCCTTGATTAATCACCCAATCTGAAGCGGTGGGGAAAATGACAGTTTTCAAAAGGAGGGGTTGGGGAGGGGGCCCTTAAAATGCCTCCTGCTCCACTTTCTACCCTGGCAGGAAGCCAAACCTTCTTAAGTGATTTGTTCTTAAAGGGGACAGACCTTCCTTAACTTGAAATGACCTCATGTAGGAAAAGGAGCAAGGAAAAGGGGGAAAATACTTTAAAATTTTTTTTGCTTTTTCTAGATTTAAAGATATCCAGCCTGGAGATATCCTCCCCTTTAAGCCAGGCACAAAGAACAAGCTTCTTAACATGGAAAAGACGAAAAGCATGCTGGCTCTATACCCCACATCCTATCTGGGAGGGAAAAGTCACAAAGGTTTCTTTCCTTTACTGGGCTGGCAGCAACCCTCAATATATAAACAGTTTGTAACATCTCAGCTGGTTTCTTTCTAGTCAGGACCAAATCTCCTGAGGGTTTGCCTCTGGCCTGGCATCTTTATGACTGGGATGCAGCCTGCCCCCTGCCTCCCTTATTGGGCTTCAGTCAAAAGGACTGTGCCTGGGGCTAGTTGATTCAGTCCCACTGAAGCCGCCACAGCCCAGCTTTGGTCAGTTTTATCTGGAACTAACCAGACTTCTCTTTTCACCCTCTATATTTATTTTTGGCCTTTTCTTTTTCACAAGTTCATCCTGAATCTTAAAAGCAAGGACAGCCTTTGGGCAGGATGGGGAAAGTTGGTAGAGCTTGTTTTTAGAGGTTGTTCTCACATCAAGGTCAGTGCCTTGTACCATCTGGTAATCTAGCATCCATTTGATCCCCAGTCACCAACTTGAATGAAGCTTGTCCCTGGCATCGTCAGCATGGTACAATGCCAGGGGTATGGGATTCAGTGTCAAAGATCCCAGGTTCAATTCCTGGTCTGCTTCTTATTACCTGGGTGACCTGGGGCAGATAGATCACTTAACCTTTATTATTCTCATTTTTGTCATCTGCAAAATGAAGGGGCTGGACCAGAGAGTCTTTGAAATCCCTTTCAGCTCAAGGTATATGATCTTAAGACAAAGAAGATCCATTCTCCTCTGCAGGTATAAACTGCCTGATCTTAGGGTTCATATGATCTACTCTGAAGTGAATTTACATCTTTAAAACATAAAAACATGAGCTCATGTTTAAAAAAAAAACACCACAAAACACCTGCAGTTTCCCAAAGGAGATGCTGTTCCCATGGTAGAGATGTGAACATATTCAGACTATTTATACGGTCTGAGCAGAAGGCTTGGAAAAGACTGGTTCACTGTTAATAAGCTAAGAATGGAATGTCACATCACCTTTATGAAGATAAATAATTAAGATTATACATCTTTAATTTAATACAACTTACCCTCATTAATTAAATGCCAATTAGTTACTTGTCTTTCCCAAGAACCAGTCTTTGTAATCAATCTTTTTTTTTTCCCAAATGTGTACATATACACACACTCACACACATACATTAATATCCCTCCCAAGATTTATAAGCACTGGTCTCCATGACTTAAACTGTCCTCTTCCTTTAAAACACCGAATTGTAATGGCAGATAATATCCATAAATTTCATGCTCTTTGACCTACAAAGTTCTTAGCTCTTCAATGTGCAGGAGTGCTTAAAAAATTAAAAAAAAATTCCCACATACTTGGGAGCTGAAAGGGACCCCAGAGGTCACCTGATCCAACTCCTACCTGCATTGTGAATCCCCTCTATGACCTCCCTGACAAGTAGTCACCTAGCCTCTGCTTGAAGCCTGCCAGTGACAGGAAACTGGATACTCACCAAGGCAGTCCGTTCCACTTTTAAATAGCTCTGGTCCTTTAGAAGGTCTTTGTTATTTTAAGGTGTATGGAGCTGGCTGGCTAGAGTCAGCCTTCTTCACACAAGCTCAATTTATAAAAACCTGAGATCTAGGGATGTCTCTGGGTAGATTATGCCCCAAGGGTAAGTCAAAAAGTCTTTAGGAATGCCCAGGGTGATGTAACCAGATTTATATTTAAATCCTGCCACAGAGAGATACTGTGTGACCCTAGCAAAGTCACCTGCCTTCTTTCTCCATCTGTAAAAACTTGGGGGTGGTGAGGTCAGACTAGGATGACTCTCAGGTCCCTTCCAGCTCACAATCTATGATCCTAGAACAAATGTTTGGGAATGTTTGCTTTTCACTGGCCTTCCTAGCCATTCTTTGTGTGGAGATGTGTATGGGGCACTCATAATGCCAAAGTCCCTTAGAATCCATGCCTTTTTTCCTAAGGCTCTAAAATTTTCATGGGCACTCACTGAGTAGAAACAGATGAACATTTGGTAACCAATGCTGTCCTCTACCTGTCTAGTCTCCTGTGAAAATATTTGTAATCAAAGGCATTCTTTGGGAAGTAACTAATAAGGCACTTTAGTCTAGCTGAAACAGTTTTTATATATTCCACAATCCATGCTTTCCGAAGCCCCCCTGATGGCCACAGATGCCATAAGCCCTAGACTAACTCCCAGGAACAAGCTGTGCGTTATTCTTTTTTCTTTTTTTTCCCTCAAAATCCTTACCCTCTAGCTGGTTCATTTCTTGCACACTCTGTGCCTGTAGGTATCTCTCATTTACATGGTGGCTCTAAATTTAGGCTTTGCAAAGCAGGTCTGAAATGTGTTCCTCTCTGCCTGCATCTGGTCACAGACTCCCAGAGCCAGGAGGAAGAGCCAGGAAATAGAGTAAGTTCATGGGGGAAAACCCCAGGTTCAAGGCCAAGCTCCGAGTCACAGTTTCCACACAGATGGTCACTTCTGCCCTTCTTCCTTGGCCAGTGTTTTGATCTGAGCATCCAGAATAGAAGTTTTCACTGGCCGGAACATCGACAGCTGCCTCTTGACCAATCAGGCTTTGCCCTCCTTAGCTCTAAAATAGGTATGAGGATAATACCTACCTTATCTCCCTCCTTGGCTGCTGCAAGGGACAAATAAGAAAATGCATCCTGAGGCACTCTGACAAAGACTCATAGCTTTGTTTTAAGCACTACCACTACCACTACCACTACCACCATCTCAATTCACACCATTTTACATAGATTCACAATCCTTGGACTGTGTACTGTACTGACATCCAGATGAAAAGCAAAAAAATCAGTGACACTGATGGCTGGCAGGAGAAGCATAGGAGAATCTGGCTTCATCAATTCATTCATAGGATAGTAGATTTCAAGCCAGAAGGGACATTAGAATCCAACCCCCTCCTTTTAAAGATGAGGAAAATGAAGCACAGAGTGGTTAAGTAACTCACCCAGGGTCACACAGCTAGCATCTGAAGATGAATTTGAACCCAGATTCTTTTTTTTTTTTTTTACTTCAAGCTGATATACTTACCATGCCGACTCTCTTATGGAAGAGATAAACTGAAGAACATCACAGAATTTTGTATTTGTGCTGTCAAACCTACCCTGCTCTGGAGTCAAAATTCCTTTCACAACATATCTGACAAGCGGTCATTAAACCTTTTCCTGAAGAACTCCATTGAGTTTGGCACCGGAAGGCAAGCGGTTCTGCCTCCAGGTAGGGCATTTTTCCTGATGTCAAGCTTAGAGTTGCTTCTCTGTCTTTGAAACTTCCATCCATTGTTCCTACTTTGCCCTCTGATGCCAAAGAGAACAAGCCTAATCCTTCTTCTAACTGGCAATCTACAGCAAGCAACTGTAATACCATGCCCCCTCTTCTTGTATGGAGACTCCACCATCAACAGGATGCAAGCTTTGAGTCACTCCTCTGTCTCGGTAATGGAGATGGAATTTTCACTGATTCACTCATGCTCACAGTCCCCCTGGTGACCCATGGCATGAGGTAGCAAAATGGCAGCCAGGGTTAGAGGCAGAGTCTGTGGTTGTAGAGCACAGCACAATTGACTATGCTAGGTGGCATCAGAGGCCAGAGCTTTTGTTTCCTTATGGGATAACTCTCTGGCCGCTTGAATTAAGTAGTGTGGACACTAGATTTAGGAGTAAGAAGATTGGAAACCTAATTCTGCTCCTTTCTAGCTCTAGTCCTTTTGGGAAGTCACTTAATCTCTTTGAGCACCATCATGATCACAACAGTAGTCACAACTAGCATTTACACGGCACCTACTATGGATGAGGCGTTGTGCTAAATTGCAGATTCGTCATGGTGGAGTGGAGAGAGTGCTGACATTAAGTCAGGAAGATCTGGGTTTAACATCCTGCCTTTGAAACCCCTAAGCAGCATGACCTTGGTCCATTAACATGCATTCATTAAGTTCCTACTATGTTCCCAGGCTCTATACTAAGTGCTAAAGATACAAAGAAAGACAAAATTAGTCCCTGTCCTCAAAGAGTTTACATTCTAACCAGAGATAACATGCAAACAACCAGGGGCTAGTCACTTTGCTTCTGTCAATCTCAGTTTTCCATTTGTAAATGGAGAGATCTGATTTTTTTAAAAGTTGCTCTTTCAGTTCTAAATCTCACAAAGTTTCCACTTAGTGTTGAGTTCTTGGCTCTGTCATTTACTAGCTACATGTCCTTGGATAAGTCACAACTTTTCTCCTCCGTAAAATGACAGGGTTGGTAAAGTAGGTGGTCTCCAAACGCTAATATTCAATAATTGCATGCTTCCTATTGCCCTACCAAAAAAAAAAAAAGGAATACGTCGGATATTCTTTCAGGCCCAGGAAGGCTGATTTGTAGTCAGGGGTGCAAAACGTGATATGAGTGGCCTGAAAGATTTAAGAAACTCCCCAAAGGGGAACAACTTCTCTTCCTTCTAGAGGGGGTCCTGTACTAATTTGGGTTGGTTCTAAACGATGTTTTTATTCAGGTGGGCCAAAAAGCATGTGATAAGTGTAGAGACGATCACATGTCTCATAAAGACCTAATTGTTTGTGAAGGATGCCCCACTAGTGACACATACATGGCTGATGTACCTTTCTGTAACAATTTCATTAAAACATCAAACCATACTCGAAAGAGTAATGCGACAAAGTAGAGATTGTCTTCTCTGACCTTGGAAGAATCTGGAAACATTTTTTAAAAGAACAAATATTTTTACCAAAAAAAAAAATTCCACAAATTTATGAACGGCTCATTGCTCTGCCTAGTAAATTCTAGTACAAAAATTACAAGAGGGCCATTTTCTCATTAACATCATTGTTAATTCTTCATTCTGTATCCAATTTTCTCCATGTCCCAGGCAAACCACTTACTCTAATTTATTAGCATCAGAATTGCTGAATTACAAAAGGTAAAAAAAAAAAGTCTACTGCTCCCTATTCCATGACAAAATTAGTCTCACATTGCATGGAGTTGGAGTCCTTCACTTAAGGCGTCACCTCTTCCCATCCCTGAAATTGGTATTTTATCAAATCCTTGGCCTTTGGAATGCTGGCAGGCATTACCCAGAGTGGAATGTAATGTACTGTTTCGTGTCTTTTCAAAAGTCATTTTGCATTCATCTTTAGAATTATTTTATCATTTTATGAACAGTTTAACATATTTGCTCATGTGTAAATGGACAATGGGTGCAGATTAGGGAGGGTTCATTTGTGCTGCAGATCTCCAATGCTATCTCAGGGAAGAGGAAAAAAAAAAAGCCTTTGCTTGAGTTACCAGCTGAAAGACTATAAGCCATATATAGGAAATGATGGTCATCATCTCTAAGCTTTCAAATAATTGCTCATATTCATCAATAATGGCAAATAATAGAAGTAACCTGGCCTGAGAAATGGAGTCAAAATATAGCCCAGCACATGACCTGCTGAAATATATAATATTTAATAAGAGAGAAATATGCAATAAGAATTCAATATGTAGTTTCATATCTTGGTCCAGACCTGTTATTCAATGATATAGGGAATTCCTGATCAGGAAAATCCCTCTATCACTGCAGATAGGTAGCTATTCTGCAACTCATCTTAGTTGTCTGGAGCCCTCAGAAATTAAGGGACGTGCCCAGGGTCACATACGAAGTGTATGTCAGAGGAAAGACTTAAATGAATGGCCTTTGTCACTTCAAGGCCAACTCTCTAGACTATGTCATGCTAATTCGCACATTTCCTGCATGATATCAGCTCAACATCTTTTCCAAGTGTCCTCACCTCCATTGTCTCTTCTCCTTTGACCAACATTTTTGCTGCAGTAGAATATAAACTCCTTGAAAACAAAAGATGTTTTTCATTTTGTCTCTGTATTCCCAATGCTTTCCACTGTGTCTGATACATAGCAGATACTTAATAAATGTTTATTGAATTGAATCAACTTTGGTGGCTACAAGGAGATCACTTTTCAGCAGATCTAGTAAATACGTTGGCACCATTGGGTCTTGCCTAACATGTCCCTAAGTATTTCCACATACTCATAGATATTCACAAGAACCCTATGAGATGGGTAGGAGTTTATATTATTCACAGATGAATAAACTGAAACTCAGGATGATTAAAAGTTAGTGGTACATTGTGTGTGTGTGTGTGTGTGTGTGTGTCTGTGTGTGTGTGTCTGTGTGTGTGTCTGTGTGTGTGTGTGTGTGTGTCCATAGGCTTTGTAGGCAGAGGACCTGAATTGGAAACAAGGTTCCACTACATATTACTTTTATGCATTACTTTAGACAGCTGGTGGTATAGTGGATAGAGCTCTGTCCGGTCTGGAGTTCAAATCCAGCCTGAGATACTTACTAATTATATGATCCTGAGCTCATTGCTTAACCTTAGTTTCCTCAACTGTAAAATGGGGATAATAACAGCACCTACCTTGCAGGGTTGTTGTGAGGATCAAACAGATAATATTTGTAAAGTGCTTCTATTGCTTGCCTTCCCAATGGGTCAGGGGGGGACTAGATAGGGAAGAGAATTTGGAACTCAAATTTAAAAAAAAGAATATGAAAATAATTATATATAATTACATACTTTAAATTATTTTTAATTTTTGTTTTTATTTTTAATATTTAATATATGATTATTTTTAAAACCATAATGTGCTTAGCATATAGTAGACACTACATAAATGCTTCTTCCCTTCCCTTATTTCCCTCATCTACCTTTGGGCAAGTTGCTTGGCCTCAGTTTTGCCCATCTGCAACATGAAGAGGTTGACCTAAATGCCTTGTAAGATCCTTTCTAATTCTGAATGCTATGAATCTAAGCAATTTGCCTGTCGGTTTAATAAGATACAACATGCCAGACTTGAACATGGACCTTCTGACATCAAATCCAGCTTTCATGATTTCTTGTTGCTTCTCAAAGAAACTGTATTTGATAAATAGGAAAAACTTTCATGTAAGCAGAGAGGCAGAGATTAAGGGTGTGATTTTTTTTCATGGGCCATCAAAAGGAAGATGCCACATTTATTCATTTTTTAAAAAATTGTTTCTAACCAAAATGTGTAGGAATTGCCCAGAATTCAAGAAGCACTTTATGATCGGTCATTGGAACAAGGGAGCAGGATGGCGCAGTAGATAGGACAGGGTGCCAGAAAGGCAAATCTAGAATCCTGGCTCCACTGCTAAATTGTGTGACCTTGACCTTTCACCTCTAGGCTTCAGTGCTCAGATTGAGAATCCCAGAGAATTTTGCTGAAAGAACAAAGTCTTTGTGCAGCTTTTCACAATCACTAATTCTTCCCTGAGCTGTAAGAGAACATCAGGACATTGACCTGACGTTGGTGATCATGGTGAGAGATGGTGGGGAAAGGAAGGGAATGAACATTTATTAAGCACCTACTATGTGCCAGGCATCATGCTAAGTGCTTTATAATCGCATTTGGTGGCAGATCTGGCTGTTTGGTACATTTAGGATCGATTACGGAATATTGACTATGTGAGTGAGAACAGAACTGAGCCTTTGTGACTACGCATGGAGCAGATCTGATCCTAAGAGATTAAGGACAGAAATAAAGACTTATTAAGTACCTACTATGTGCCAGGCACTGCACTAAGCTAAAGATTATCTCATTTGATCATCACACAACCCTGAGAGGTTGGGGCTATTATTATCCCTGTTTTACAGCTTAAGAAACTGAGGCAGGGAGAGGTTTGGTAGTTTGCCCAGAGTCACACAGCTAAGAAGTATCTGGGGAAGAATTTGAACTCAGGACTATCCTAACTCCAGGCCCAGTGCTCTATCCACTGAGCCACTCAGTTGCCTAGTAAAGTGAGACAGCACAGGAAAGACAGAATGGAGCATGGATCACTTGAGTGTGTGCGGAATGGAAATGGAATGCTAGCAAGTTCATGTAAGGGAGAGCATGTCACAGCTAATTCTATGTTTAGACTGAGTGAAAGGAAAGAGAGGAGGGAAATCCTTGGAACCAGCTCTGGTGGGTGCAAGGGGCTAAGTTGGTTCTTGGATCAGGAAGAGGCAGGCGACCCCTACCCATGTAGCTCGTTGGAGAGCTTGCATACCCTGAGTTCTATGCCAGCCCTCAGAGTGGCATCAGCCTTTGGAGAGTTCTGATGACTAAGCCTTGGTAGAGACAGAGACCTCCAGTATTCTCCACACAGAGAAAAGGCAGTGGGTCCAGAGGCTGTCTGTAATTAGTGGTAACTGTGAAGTGTTACATAAGGGGACCCATGCATTTCCTCATCTATAAATCGAGGGAGCTGAACTGGATCAGGGTTTCTTACCGTGGGACTGTGAGCTTGTTGGCAAAGATACCAGATTGGTTTGCCATTTCTTTCTCCAGCTCATTTTGCAGATGAGGAAACTGAGGCAGACAGGGCCAAGTGACTTGTCCAGGGTCAAACAGCTAGTAAGAGTATAAAGCCAGATTTGAACTCAGGAAGATGAGTCTTCCTGGGTTCCAAGCCCAGTGCTCTATCCACTGTGCCAACTAGCTGCCCTCTAAGCTTGTTTTTTATATTTTCCTTTAAAGGCCTCCTTTTAAATATATTTTATACATCTATTTCACATATATACATGCATGTGTATATGCACATATATACATGCATATGTATGTATACATATACAGACAAGTAACTGCAATTTAACCTAAATGGCTTTGTAATCCTATGGATTTCATTTTATGCACTTAAAAACATGATTCTAGAATGAATCGGTGATGCATAAAGGTTAAGACCCCTAAGTTAGATGATCTCTAAGGTTTAATCACTCATTCTCCAAATCTTCAAATGGCACTTTACTCAGTAAGGAGCACAGCATGGGGCCCTGGGGATTATGTGAAATTTCTAAGATACAGTCCTTGCCCCTATGGAGATTTAAGTTTAGTAGTAAGGTGAGAGATACAGATTACTCTAATCTACAGTATTAAATGATTGTTACTCTTTGTCACCCGATCTGGAGTTTTCTTGGCAAAGATACTAGAGTGGTTTTCCATTTCCTTCTCCAGCTCATTTTATAGATGAGAAAACTGAGGCAAACAGGGTTAAGTGACTTCCCTAGGGTCACACAGCGAGTAAGTGTCTGGGGCCAGATTTGAACTCATGAAGATGAGTCTTCCTTACTCCAGGCCTGGCACTCTATTCACTGTGCCACCTAGCTGCCCATATTAAATGATACTAATAATTGAATTTTAATGTTAAATAATAATGATTCATAATATTAAAAATTTTAAAACACATCCAAAAAGGACAAGACAGTGCTATGTGGCATCTGACAGGAAAAGCCCATCACCAATCAGGGAAGGCTGATGTAGGAGGTGGCGTGTGAGTTAGGCTTTAAAGAATGGGCTCTAATTCCCCAGCAAAGAAAGAGGAGGAACAGCATCCGCACAGTCCACAGGAAATGGAGCTTGTTCCTTGTGGCTCTGGTGTCCTGCTGATAAGTACTTTGTGAACATAAATTTTAATATTAACCAGAGAAAGGTCTAAATGTTTGGAAGAACAATGTAAGTGGTGTATGCTCATTAACTTACTGAGAAAAACACAGCAAAAAAGCATCTTAAATGCTAATTGTGCTGGTCTATTGCTGCTAACTTAATGATAACAAAAAAATGCAAATTGCGGTTTCTTTTTGAGATTTAATGTTAGGCAGACCTCTCAGGCACACACACATACACAGGTATGTGTGTATAAATGAACACATAGATATTCACGTAATTCGTGTCAAGGGTTTCCTACTTCTTTTCTCTCTCCAAATAAAACTACATTTTTCAGATATTGTGGGATTAGTTCATTGTTGATGATGAGAGGCAACATGATTCAGTGGAAGGCATTCTCAATCTGGAATCTAAGGACCTGAGTTCAAACTCTGACACTTACTAGCTGTATGTCTTTGGGAAAAGCACTTAACCTCTCTGGGCCTTAACAGCTTCAGTTATCAAATGAGAGGGTTGAGCTGGATGACCTCCAAGATTCCTTCCCGCTCCAACTCTATGATCCTGTGACCTTCCCAGGTTGGCTCATCAAGGTGACAAATGGCAGTCCTTAAAGGAAAATAAACTACAACTTGTAAGGATCACTGAGTAAGGAAACTTCCACTAGGGGATTTCTGGAGCTGCTTATATTGAAGAGAGCATAGCTCTGGCCCAAAGAAAAGAGGGTGAGGAGAAAAGGGGGAGACAGAGAGACAGAGACAGACAGAAAGGGACAGAGACTGAAAAACAAATACAGAGACAGAAGAGGACTGTGGTTCCAAACTCAGGGGCAGGTCCCACTGGGGGCCCAGAGCTATTGCAAAAAGGCTAGTGAAAATACATACATATGATGCTTTGTCATTTTGACCTTTGACCTTATCTAGAAGATGTGATGTGAAAGACGGTTATTATTATTTTCAAGAGGCAGATCTGATTATTACAATGCTGATTCATCTACAAGTGTTATTGAATTCACAATCGTGTGTGTGTGTTTGTGTGGGTGTGTGTGTGTATACTACTAATATACACAGTATAGCGCATAGAGTGCTGGGCCTGAGTTCGAACCCTGTTCTTGACATTTTACTAGCTGTATGACACTGAACAAGTCTTTGAACCTCAATCAGTCTCAGTTCCCTTAAAAATGGGGATTAAAATGCCCATAGTACCTGCCTCACAGGAGGCTTAAATGAGGCTCAAATGAGATACCATACGTAAGGCACTTTACAAGCTTTAAAGCATCATATGAACATCAGTTCCTACCATCATGTAGGCAAAGGCCTGTGAAATATGTTTATCTCTAAAGAGAACTTTATTTTTTTTTAATTGGAAATCAATGGGTCATTGAGAGCGCAAGGAGAGGGATCTGAGCTCCAGCAATCCTAGACAGCGAGGGACATGCCTTATTTTTCTTCTGCAGAGTGTAGTGGCTAGAAGGCTGGCCTTGGAGCCAGGAAAACCTGGGTTCAAATCCCACCTCTGACACATCCTGACTACATGACCCCAAACAAGTCACTTAACCTCTCAGTTCCCCTTGAGTTAATTTCCTAAGATTCTAGGTTTCAAGAAAGGTGATCTGCACTGGTAGAGGATGTTTCCTCACCTCAGAGGTCCCTATGCCAATGAAATAACAGATCTGGGTCCTATCCCCGTCTACCTCAACAGCTAGTGAAGTCTATCGGATGTAGTGGGTATATTATAAATGTTTATTGAGGAAACAATGAATGTATGAATGAAATAATGTTAACAGGGGAAGGAGGAGTAACTGCAGCCTCACTGAGAAGAGATACGCCTTTCATCGTTCATGGTATAAATGGGCAACCTAATTCTCTCTGGTATGTGCCTAAAGAATCAATCAGGCAATCTCAGAATCTAGTTTGCCCAATGGGCTAGAACATTATGCAACAATGAGTTCAAAGCCATGTGGTTGAGAACCTTGTGGGGCCAGGTGATTTTATGCAAGGCATGAATCTTAACCTTGGTCAGTCACCTTACTCACTCAGAGGAACTGGGCAAAGGAGTCCGGTCAGATCACCAGCCCTTCCACAAGAATGACTCTGTGTATGTTGGTGCAACTGAAGGTGGGTCACTGTTTTCTAAAACACGGAGGCTTCGCATTTTTCAAGGAATGGGGTGGGGTAGGACAGCCCTCTAATTTCAGTCTTACCATTACCTCCAAGTGTGAGTAATTCCTGGTGCCAAAGGACCTCCATGGATGCAGATCAGCAACTCAGTTTTAATTTACAATCTTAGAGAGTTGCCTGGGGGCAAAGTTTAAGTGACATCATCATCATCATCATCATCATCTTCATCATCTATATACCATTATGTGCCAGGCACTGTGCTAAGTGCTTTGTGGTCCTTTGGTCATTTTAGTCATATTCTTTGTGGGGTTTTCTCAGCAAAGATACTGGAGTGGTTTGCCATATCCTTCTCTAGTTCATTTAACAGATGAGGAAAACTGAACAAATTAGGGTTAAGTGACTTGCCCAGGGTCACATAGCTAGTAAGTGTCAGACGCTGGATATGAACTCAGGTCTTCCTAACTCCACATTCAGAGCTCTATCAGCTGCATTATTTAGCCGCGCCACTCCACACCCCCACCCAGTGCATTACAAGTATCATCTAATTTGATCCTCACAAAATCCTGAGAGGTAGTGACATTACTATCCCCATTTTCCAGCAGAAGAAGCTGAGGCAGATAGTGATTAAGTGGCTTGCCCAGGGTCATGTGGTTAGTCAGTGTCTGAGGCTGAATTTGAACTCAGATATTCCTGACTCCAGGCCCCATGCTCTATCCTAGGTACCATCTAGCTGCCACCTATGTCTCGCCCTTAGCCACACAGGTAATAGGAGTCAGAGGAAGCACTTGAACTCAGGTCTTCATGTCTTTAAGATTGGGTCTCTGCTACATCATGTTGTTTCTTGCTTTACTTAATAAATACTTCACTGATTGATTTGCACAGAGCAGGCATTTAATAAAGGGCCCATGGGATGAATGTATAACTGTGTATTCACCATACCACCACATTCCAACTTTTCTCTGCCTGCAGGGAAATAATCTAGGTACCCAGTTACAAATGAATAAGATTCATCTGATGGGTGATGATTCTGAACCTTGTTTGTAAGTTCCATGTG
The DNA here is from genome assembly GCF_011100635.1 of Trichosurus vulpecula. NCBI lineage: Eukaryota > Metazoa > Chordata > Mammalia > Diprotodontia > Phalangeridae > Trichosurus > Trichosurus vulpecula. The sequence continues at coordinate 241,799,493 of NC_050578.1, forward strand.
AAAGGAGCCCCAGAAGGGCAGACAAACAACCATCCAACCTGTACACCTACACATACAATTGCCTCTAGGTCAGCATTACAGATCCCAGGAGCCTTTGAGACCGTAGATCTCAACTAAATTGTTTTTAAGGTTGGCCCAAAGTGATGGTGACGAAAGGGTTCTTTAAATAGCCCAGAGAGTGCTGAGCAGTAAAAAGCAGTAGGTGATGTCCTCAGCATCCCAGCCAAGCTCAGCCCTGCAAATACTAGCACCCCAGCCTCCACGGCATGAAAATAAATATTCATATCTGTAAATACGATACTGCTGAATCCACAACTACAGCTGGAGTCATGGGCATATTGTCCCCAAGCTTGAGATACATAATTCATTCCCTGGGAAAAAGAGGCTTTAAGAGCAACACATTTTCCCCAAGCAATCTCTCAAGTGCCACGGCATTGGAAAAGCCCATCGCAAAGGCACTGTAATGACTGTCCAGACAGGTCCAGCGAGCTCTCTGTGGCCGACAGAAAGCCAGCAAACTCTAAATCATTGGTGCAACGAGGCTATTCACCTGCCCTGGTTGTTCAAGCATGGCCTGACATCAAGGAACTAAATCTATCAACGCATGGTTTAGAAAAGACATTCATCATGAGAAAGCCTGAAGTCATACTTACTGGTCTGGGAAATTCAAGTGTCTATAGGAATTTTAACACAGAACCCTCCCTTTCTTTTGGCTCCCAGCCCCACCCCACTATCACAAAAGGTATCACTTAGTAGGATTTTAGAACCATAGTTTTAAGAATCCAGAGAGACCTTCTGGTTCAACCTCTCAATTTTAAGAGGTGAAGAATCTGAGTAAATAGGGAGGGCAAAGAACTTGCCCATGGTGTCACAGGCAGTGAAAATGGCAAAGTCAGGATTCAAACACAGGTCCACTGACTCCCAATTCAGTGTTACATTGCTTTAGAGTTGGAGGACCTGAGTTTGAATCCTGACTGCATTTTTTCCAAACAATGAGATCATGGGCAAGTTATTAACCCACTTAGCCATTAATCTCCTCATAAAATTAAGAGTATTAAAAATATCCAAATTAACTATAAAGGACATATGAAGAAAGAAACTAACGGTATCCAGAGAAAGAACTTCTAAATAGAGGTATATATAGAATAATTTTACACACACACACACCCCTATTTGTGTCTAATGGTAGCCATCTCTAGGGTGGGGCAAGAAGGAAAAAAAAGGGAAAAAAGAAATTTACATGATAACTTTATTATATATTTAAAATGAATAACAAGTTGTATATAATAGATTTCCAGTTTCATGTGAAGTCATCTTTTTTTTTTATTATACCATGTTATGGAATTGCTTGTTTTATCCATAAATTAAAAATAATTAAAATAAAATTAGGTGGCCAAATTAGATGACCTCTAAATTCCTAACCAGCATTAACTCTACAGTCTATGATCTTATGCTACAACCTGACATTCCCCAGGCATAACATCCAGAGCACAGCCATAACAGCATGAAGCAGGACCCTTAGAGGTGATGAAGGCCAACAGACAAAGAAACAGAGGTTCAGTTGAGGCCCAGAGTTGAAACGACATGTTCAAAGTTACCCAGCTTGTTTATGGCCCAATAAAGATATGAACCCAGATCTTCTGTGTCTAGTGTTCTTTACAGGACACTTCCTTGTTTCCTTCTGCAGATGTATTAACATCTATTTCAATGAAAAGGAGAAGACAAGAGACCAACAGATGATATAGGCTGAGTCTTCTGGAGCAAGAAGATTCCAGTCATGGCAGGTGAAACTGATAACCGATGGTACTCCAGGCAGCCATCTTCTTAGTAGGATACTAAGCCATTTGGAGAACAATGGAAGAAAGAAATTGGAATCTTCATGTTTCTCTCAACTTTATATCATTTTGGAACACCAAATGTATATTGGTGAGTTATTTGCCATCTGTCCTTAGTTTAAAAAAAGAGATCATAATTGTAAAGCAATTAGCACAGTTCCTGGCACATAGTAAGCACTAGATATCATCATCATCATTATTATTATTTTATGCACATGAGAATGTTTTCTGATTTATCAGTATTATATATACTACGCATATACCACCGGAATTTTTATCCTTATTTCTGAAGAAAGTAGTTTGCAGATATGATTTAAATCCACATTACCTGCACATATGTATACATGTATACACACATACATGTGTATATGTACATAGTATATAATCTATGTTACATACATAAATGGATGATTCGGAGGTAGTTAGATGTGGAAACTAGGTGACCTGTAGACTTCCCTGTATCATTTCTACAGAACTGATTTTTGATATCTTCTCTTGGGTGAAACATTCAAAGATATGTGTTTTAAAGGTTTGGGGTCAAGAACTCAGAAGGAAGGTGACTACCATCTTTTTGATCCTCAAAATCAAGGACTGGGTAATTCTAAAGGAAATGGGAACACATGGAAAGCGTTAAAATGTCAGGAGGCCCTTAGGTCCCCCTGGTTCAAGGACCTCTGCAGTTTGATGAGCCAAATCTCTGATCATTTTTTTAAAAAAGGATTCTATCCTAAGTGTATACATGTGTAGTTCTGTACTGTATCCTATGTAATAAGATTAGCTCATATTGTGTTAAGGTTTGCAAGTATCTCAAAACAAACCTAAGAAATAAGTGTTCTCATTATCCCTATTTTTATAGGTAAGGAGACTGATTAAGTGATTTGTCCAGGCCAGTATCTGAGGGAGAATTCAAACCCAGGTCTTCCCGGGTCTAGCACCCTGACCACTGCGCAACCCTTCCTTTTTACCTTTACTGATTTTGCCATATGGCAGAATCAAAACACAGGCTTCCTATTGACCTGAACTTCAGGAATAGAGTAAGGAACATAAGGCATCCTGTGCCTTGGCTAGAGCACATCTGGAGTATCATGTTCAGTTCTGGGCACCAAAGGCCCATCATAAGCTACTGAGCATACAGAAGAAAGCATTCAGGATGGTGAAGGCCCTTGAGATTAATGGCCCATGAGGAGAAGAGAAGATGACAAGGGGGTCATGGGAGCTATATTAAAGTATATGAAGGATTGTTAAGAGAAGAGGGAATAGACACACTCTGCTTTGGCCTTGGAGGGGAGAAGTAAAATGAGGGATGGAAACAGCAAAGAGGTAAATTGAGGAAAGGAAAAACCTCCCTAACTATAAGAGCAATGCAAAAATAAAATACGCAGCCTTGAGGGGTAGGAAATGGGTTTCCTTCCAATCCAATCCAATGACCATTCATTATTAAGCACCTACTATGTGTTGCTTGAGGCATTGGGGATGCAACAACAAAGAAAAACAAAAGTCTTTGCTCTCAAGGAGCATATATTCTACAGAGAAAAGTGCTGAATTATTTTTTGGTCATGTTTGATTCTTTGTGACCCCATTGTGGGTTTTCTTGGCAAAGATACTGGAGTGGTTTGCCATTTCCTTCTCCAGCTCATTTTACAGATGAGGAAACTGAGGCAAACACAGTTAAGTGACTTGCCCAGGGTCATATAATTAGTAAGCTGTCTGAGGCCACACTTGAACTCAGGAAGATGAGCACTCTCTCCACTGAGCCACCTGGCTGCACTATTGAGAAAAGACAATGTATAAACTTACACTTAAACCTAACTGAAAGAAGGGGTTTCAATTAGAGCCTGGATGACCAGTATGTAGGAGATGGGGTTCTTGTCCAGGTACAAGTTGGCATAGTCTTAGACCAAGGCCTCCTTTCAATTCTCAAGTTCTCTGATTCAATTCAGACCAAAAAGTACCCTATTAAATGTCCGCTGTGTACCTCTGAGGGAGGCCTACTGCCCCTAATGAACAAACTGAGATTGAATCAAACAAGCAGGCATTTATTAAGCACCCGAAGTATGCCAGGTATTGGGGATACAAGTGTAAAAGTGAGGCAATCTTTTCCCTCAAGGAAATAGGGGATGTAGGGGAGGGGAAAGGAAGCCAGGGAAGGCAGCTGTGGTCTAGACTGTCTTAGAAATTGTAAATAGAGTCACAGGACAGTGGTTTCACATCCCATTTCCAGTAGCAATGACAGTGTTGATTTTCTTATGTTCCAAGAGCAGGTAGGGGTGGCATACGGTGGCAGAGCAGATGACAAGATATCCATGATGATATTCCAGTGTATGGCCAGATGGAGCCATGGGCAAAGAAAGTGGTTTGTATAAAGTAACCGAAAAATGTTAAGAAGGGACCAAGCATTTATTAAGCAAATTGTTATGTGCCAAGGACTGTGCTAAGATCTTTACAGATATTCTCTCCTTTGATGCTTACAACAACCCTCCTAGGTAGGTGCTATTATGAACTCCACTTTATAGTCAATGAAGCCGAGTGTCACACAGGAAGTAAGTATTTGAGTTCAGATTTGAACCCTGGTGTTTCTAATTCCTGTGTTTTGTCTGCTGAACTGTTTATTCTATGTGCTTACAAGAGTTCTTCACTCTTGGTTTCCAGACAATTGTCCACCTGAAACACAAAAGGCCAGGGGTTTGCTCTGTCTGTCTTATGACCATTTTCCACATGGGAAAAGAAAGAGAAATACTAATCTTCTGAAAGCCCTGGGAACAAACTGGATCCCGGTGGACAAATTCCCAGGAACATCTTTCATGGAGACTTATTACCAAAGTTTCTCTTCCATATAGCCCTAGAGGAAGGAGCACAGTAATGCTTTTGGTTGTTTTCCCCTGGAGTGCCACTTAGGAAGCCCCACAAGTGATTGGTGGCTTTGGATAAATCATTCCCCTCATTTATTTGTTGGGGAGGGGGAAAATGTCAACAACTGATGTATGCAAGAGCATTCAGAGGTGATGGATAGAGACATTAGGGTGCATTTAGTAGATGGCATGCCAGGTGCCATTAGGGAAAAACTGTTTCATGTAGTAAATTAAGAAAACAAACCATCTTATAAGACCTGCTTGGAACCACCACTGGTCATACCAATTCTTACCCTCCAGAATGGAGTCAATTTGCACTGAGACTATCATGCAGACTTAGTTTCCTTGTTATGTAGATTAACTACTTATATGAAACGAGATGATCACCACCCTCCCAACCTTACCTCCCTCCCCGCTCCCACCTCCCACCTTGGCGTGTGCCAAACAAACTTGAAAAACTGATGGTAGAAAGGCCGACAGCATAGATTCCTTCTATTATTCCAAATTACTGTTAAAAGTCTTATTGATAATACAAACAACAACCATAAAAAGCAGTTGGAGCTATGATGAGTTGTAATAAAGCCTTGGGTCTAGAGAACATAATAAGAATTAAGAAAACATACCTTATTCTGCTTGGTAGAAAGGGAGAGACCAGAGATATGGGGTGTACATGTGGAATACAATACATGTTATAAACCCCTTGCCAGGTCAGTTGGCTTTGATTAAATGCTTCTCATGTTGTTCTTATAAGGAAAAGTAGAATTGGGATGGAAGATGAAGGCAAAATAAGTATGATATAAAAACAAAAGGCAACAAAAATACCAGCTATACAACCAGTTCAGGCCTCAGTTTTCTCATTTGTATAATGAGGGAGCTCTTCCTCATTTTTGGAGGCCACTGAGGTTAAGTGACTTGCCCAGGGTCACACAGCTAGTAAGTGTCTGAGGCCAGATTTGACCTCAGGTCCTCCTGACTAAAGGGCCACTGCTCCATCCACTGAGCCACCTAGCTACGGGGGAGGGGGGGAGGGGGGGCCCCCCCGGAGAGGATCTATACTCTTAATCTATAACCTTAGTATCCTACTATTGAAAAAACAAACAAACATCTTTTTTGTTGATATGGAGTTTTTTATTTGTTTATGTCTTGTCCACACCTATCAAGTAGTAGGTACTGCATAAATGATTGTTTGCTTGGTTAACCGGTTTCTCCAAACAGATTGTAATCTCCATGAGAACAGAAGTTAATTCTTTTACTTCTTTGCATTTCCCAGGTACCAAGTACTATGTTTTGAAAATAGTAGGTACTCAACAGATGTTTGATTTAATTTAATTCTCTGCCACTTTCACATGCCTATGTACCTTTGATCATTCACTGGGGAAGTGTCACCTACCTATTCCCAAGGAAGGAAGGACCTCTCAATTCCCAAGGTCATTTGATAAGGTTATTGGGGGGAAGCAGCGCAAGGGATCATACCCATTTTATCCATATCCCAGCTACTGACACTGCCAGGTGCTTCTGTGGGAAGGCCAAATGCATCTTGTGGTAGCTCTGGCATCATAAACATCAAAACTGATGGATGAGGAGGTGGAGACAGCTACCCCAACATGCCTACCCAGGCTTTTAGTAGGCTGCAGCCATGCTTCCTAATGGAAATACATTTCTCTCTCTCTCTCTCCCCCCCATTATCCAGATAGAGACACTCAGAGAGGAGAGAGTAAACTAGCCCTTTTACCTTGCGCATTTTTCTTGGAAGGCGTCCCTAAATCAGCAAACAAAGAGGATGAGAACTGGAGAGAAACTGTGGAGAAAGTGTTTGGTCTGGGACCTCGATGAGATGCAAGTTTGAAGAACAGACTATTTTCCCAGGGCAAATTTGGAGTTCTATTTCTCTGATTTGACTCTGTGCATGAAATTAACTTCCTTTAACAAGTGGTTCATCGAGTTGTGACTAATGCTGAGATGGCTTTGCTTTAATTGTCATTTTAAAAACATTTTTATCACCCACAGGGCAGCACAGAGTGGCCTCCTTCACATTTAATGCACAAAGAGAAGATACCAAAATACCAGAAAGCAGTTAGGGGAGCTCCGTCGCTGTATTGGAGCCCACAGGAGAGAGAGAGTCACTGATCGCCGGGGTCAGAAAAGTCACGGTAGGAGAATGGGAAGCAGCTAACAAAGGAAATGCCAGACTTCAAGGTCACTTGTTTTCCATACAAATAGCTGCTCTCTTGACCTTGAAAGTTGATCTTCGGGACTATCAGATTACATCAGACACAGACAAACTAATCTCTTCCCCACAATGCCACCCAAAGCCATTGCCCAATTCAGCAGCATGTGATGTAGTCCAGTAAGAAGGAATCACAGAGAAAACTGTATCTCTACCATTTATGTTTATCTATCAACTACGTATCTGTCTGGGCAGCTAGATGGTGCAGTAGAGAGAGTGCTGGGCTTGGAACCAGGAAGACTCATCTTCCTGAGCTCAAATCTGGCCTCAGACACTTATTAGCTGTGTGACCCCGGGCAGGTCACTTAACCCTGTTTGCCCAGTTTCCTCATACGTAAAATGGGCTGGAGAAGGAAATGGCAAACCACTCCAGTATCTCTGCTAAGAAAACACCAAATGGGATCACAGAGAATCAGACATGATTGAAAACAACTGAACGACAAACATGATTTAGTAGATAGAAAGCCAGCCTTGGAGCTGGGAAGGCCTGGGTTCAAGTCTCCCCTCAGACACACACTGTCTGTGTGTCCCCTGAGCAAGTTACAACTTCTTTGGACTCTATGCTGCCCTCTGGGACTCTTAGCTGCAGAGAAGGTGCAGACTGGCCCTGGTGGAGGGAGTTTGCTCAGCCAGGAATTCCCTACACCAATGAAATTACAAGGCCAGTCCTTTATCTCTATTGCTTCAGTGCTAACAATAACTGACAATATTACACACACACACACACACACACACACACACACATATGTATATATAATACATACATACATACATCTATATGTGTGTGTATGTATATATATATATATATATATATATATATATATACACATACATATATACATATAAGGTTTGCAAAGTGCTTTATGAATATCTAACTTCACCCTTACAACAGCCCTGGGAGGGAGGTGCTATTATGGTCGCCATTTTGCAATTGAGAAAACAGAAACAGACAGAGATTAAGTGGCCAATCACTTCCTCACCAAATGTCCTCCCTGTTAGTGATGAGCTTGTGTGTCTTCAGCTAAGCTGGCCCTTACACATCTATTCAGTCTCCGGGGGTGTAGTCCAAGCCTCTCCAACTTAGGTGGACCCGCCAGACCTAACATTCCATGGTCATTCTTTTGAGAACCCAGAGTCACCTTCACACCAAGACATTAAAAAAAAAGTTATTTCATGGGATTCTAGGAACATAGATCAGGATGATTTCAGAGTTGGAAAGGAGCTGGTCTAATTTTTCCCTTTAAATAGGAACTGAGGCTCAATGATGTTTAAGTGACTTGTCCAAGGCCACACAGTATGAGAAATAATCATCTTACCAAGAATTCCACCTGGCCATGAGTGAATTTAAAAAAAAAAAGAAGATTTTTATTTCACATCATTTCTGATGGGAGACTTGGCCTTTAACCCCTTGTGAAAAAAGGTCACTTTGTAGGTGCAAGCACACCTTAGGACAGTTACAAAACTCTTTGTAACCCATCCTGATTCAAATTTCCCACCCCAAATCCCATTGGTCAGCATTCCAGGGTTCGCAGTATGACAACACCTAAACCCCACCCCCACATGGGTCTAAACCCCTGCCTACATCTTCTTATTTCCACATTTCAATTCCATCCCCCCATTCATCCTCATATACTTTATTCTTTGTTTAATAAAGGAAATGCCAAGTCAAAAATACTTTTAGTCTCTTCCCAATTCATCTGCATCAGATAGCATGAGAAAGGAATTTTCTCGATTGCTAAGAAAATTGACAAAAGCTATTGAGTTGAAGATTCAAATCAGGATATTCCATTATTAAAGACAGCTTCTGGTGAGCCAAACATGGTCTGTTTTTCTTTTTTTTAAGACACATAGGAAAAAGGCCTTCTTAGAACAAAAGAGGAGGAGCCTGCTACCAGATACGCTGATTATCAGGTGGCCAACATCCCCCACTCTACAAGCGGTTTTATCTCTCACATTAGCCACCAGTATGACTGCAGATCATGTTTCATATAATTTATGTGGAAACAAAATTCAGTCATCCCTTTCACACAGTAAGTACCAGAGCCAGAATTTGAACTCAGGTCCTCAGACTCCAGATCTAGCACTTTTTCCACAATACCTTCAATTTACTTTGACTTTTGTATATGCTTATTTATACACGTTTGTCCTAATAAGTTCTGTGAAGGCAGAAACAATTTCACTTTTGGCTAAGTCTCTCCAGCAGCCAGAATAGTACCTGGTATGCTTTGGGCAATATTAGTAAAGGTATGTTGATTAATAGGAAGGAGAGGGATGGGTGCTGTGAAATCAAGACAATTTAGCGGATGGCAGGTCCAAAAAGCAGAGGACTTCTTCTCTACTGTAAGAATAGGGCAGCTGTTGTTTGTTAAGACTGTTGGCATGTGTTGGTCAGTGTAGCTGTGTACACACTAAGCTTGGGGACAAAGCTAGTTTCTTATGTAGAACTGACAAATCCTTAATCCTCAGAGCTTCTCTTTTCCCTCCCTGAGTTGGGTTCATAGTATTTATTTGCTTAAGCCAGGGAGCTGCTGAGAGGATTAAAGACCACCAAGTTAGTGCTGACCACCGGTGAACAGAAGAGTGGACTGGGCATTAGGTGGACATCACCAAAGGAAAAAAGATTTCTAAAAGGAGGAGGAAATGAGTTCATATATAAATAAAGGGTCTCCTTAATTGAGATATGTGGTGGGATAGAAATGGGAGAAATGGGGAACAGAATTCCAGGGAGAAGGATATTAGGACAAATCTCCAGGTCCAGAGAGTTTTCTAGCCAAATTTAAACAACAGGAAATAATGAATCCCTTCCTCCATAGAGACTAAAGCTTGGACACCTTAAATAATGACATCCAAATGAGAAAACAGGAATCCCATATCTGTCTTGCACAGGAGCACTCTGGACTCCTCATATTTCTAAAGTAGAGAAACAGACTTGTTGAATTTCTCACAGATTGCAAATGCACACTAATTTTCCTACAAAGGCAATTATTTCAGGAGAAGCCAAGAGACAGAGGAGTGCCTGTATTGTTGTTGTGTTTGTCCTTAGTTCTTGAAGAGGAGCATGATATCAGGGAATGATGACATGACTTGCAGTTGACTTTGATTTGAGTGATGGAGGGCTGTGCAAGGTCACCAGCCTCACTTTCTCCTCCAGAGCTATCTGGGTCCAGTTGCCAGATATCCATCAGGATGATTGGGGAAGGCCCAGGATGCAATGGGAGATCCTGGTCCTTTTAGGCTAAGGCGTTTTCAAGTTCTCACTTTGAGTGAGGTAACGCCCATTCAGTGAATAGGTTCTTTAAGAAGAGGATCAAGGGGTGGCCCCCTTAATAAAAAAAAAAATCAAACTTGGAGGGAAGGACCCTCAGGGTTGCTGGCCAAAAAAGAAACAGTTACTATTTACATTCACTCTGTGCTAGGAGGGCAGGGTCCTATTGTCCCATCTATGAGCTCTAGAGTGAATTGGGTTTAAGGCTTGGTCTTTGAGAAAGACATCTAGCCAGTAAACCCCACAAGGCAACTTTCAGCCAACAAAATGTACCTTCTTTTGAGCAGAGCACCCTCAGGTGTGTAACCTGGAGCTTATAGACTGATTTCACATAGGGACAAAGGATGGATCTGGGGGAGCGGTACTTCCAAAATTCTACAGGAACAGTCAGGCTGAGGAGAATGGGAAGCTCTCAGTAATGAAACGTTCATGATGCAAGCAAAGACAATTCGATGAAAAAAAAAGAGGGAGGGAGTGGTTTAAAGACACTGATGTGTACTAGCTGGGAATTCACTAATTTAGATTTTGATAAGTTACGTAAAGAGAGAAGATGAAAAGCCAGTTTAGTAACAGGGTGAAAACAAGAATACAGGTCCTATTAGAATGGTCAGTAGGAACAATAAACCTCACACAGAATGGAGTTTAGGATCCTCGGGGCAGCTAGGTGGTGCAGTGAGTAGAGCACCAGCCCTGGAGTCAGGAGGACCTGAGTTCAAATTTGACCTCAGAGATGCTTGACATATGTACTAGCTGTGTGAACTTGCGCAAGTCACTTAACCCCAACTGCTCTGCCCCCCACCACCCTCAAAATAATGGGCTTCCCATTATTCCCACCCTACCCTTATGGAGGATGGAGGAATGTCAAAGAAAGGATGATAATGATGTAATTACTATAAAGAAGAAATTGAGTGTAGTGAATAGTGAATAGGGGTTTGGTCTCTTGAGTCAGAAACACCTGGGTTCAAATCCAGCCTCTCACATATATCGGCTAAGCAAGTCAATGAACCCCCCTGTGACCCAGGCTACTCGAATACAAGGACCTTCGTTGACAAAAGGAATATTCTCACCAGGAGTTTTCTGGACCAATGAAATCATAAGACTGTTTCCCCTGTCACTCCAAAACTCAAACCAGATCATAGAGAGAAGGCTGAAGCATTCAGCACCCATTTATTGGGTTTGTTGTCTAATTTTCAGATCAGTGCACAAATGGTCAACAGGGAGTCCTGACCTTAAATAAGCAGGGCCAGAGTATTTTACTATCTTCAATGAATTCAAGTCATGAGACCTGGAGAAACTATATACCAAGGGACTAGAAGAAATAGCGGATGTTAGTGGTGAGCCTCTGCTGGTGATTTTGGGGAAAAAATGTGAATGGAAGAGGTGCCACAGAATTGGAGATAAGCAATTAGATGGTGCAATGGATGGAGTGCTGAATATGGAGTCAGGAAGCCCCGAGTTCGACTCCAGCCTCAAACATGTACCAGTTGTATGACCCTGGGCAAGTCACTTAGTTTCTGTCTTCATTATCTGTAAAACAGGGATAGTTATAGTACCTGCCTCACAGAACTGTTGGAGGATAAAATGAGATGACACATGTAAAGATCTTTGCAGGCCTTAAAGTGCCATAATATATGGTAGTTATTATCATCATCACAAAAGTTAGAGCTGCAAAAGACTAGAGATCATTTGGTCTTTCACCTCCTTGTAGCCCTAGCACTTAGCACAGTGCCTGGCTCATTCAGTCGTGTCCAACTCTCTGTGAACTCATGGGGGTTTTTCTTGGCAAAGATACTAAAATAAGTTTTCCCTTTCCTTCTCTAGCTCATTGTACAAATGAGGAAACTGAGGCAAACGGGGTTAAAATGACTTGTCTAGGGTCATAAAGCTAGTAAGTGTCTGAGGCCAGATTTGAACTCAGGAAGGTGAGTCTTCCTGACTCCAAAGCGGGTGCTCTATACAATGAGCCACCCACTTGCCCTTCCTGGTCCATAACAGGTGCTTAATTAATGTTCATTAGCCTACTTCCTGACTGATTAAACTCTCTTATTTTATGGAAGAGGAAACAAATCCCTAGAAAGGTTGCAACTAGGTAAAGGCCACACAGGTAGCAAATAGCACAGCTGGGATGTGAAACCGGCTTGTTTGCTCCCAGGTTCCTGTTCTCTCCATTACAGCAGGCCATTTCTCAAATGATGTCCCAGTTTAAAAAAAAAAGCTGGGAATCTTCCAGTTATTGCCCATTGACTTAGATTTAGTTTCCTGTCAATTTTTCAGAACACATTATTGAAGGGACAGCTAAGGAGCATTTGGAAAAGGAAGCACTGATGTTGAACTAATATATATTTATCAAGCATAGATCACAAGTAGCCATTTCCTTTTATAGGGTTAACAGACCAAGGGAATGCCAAAGACAGACAATGCTGAGATTTCAGCAAGGCACTTGACAAAGTCTTTCATGCTATCCCTGTGTGGGCAAGGAGGAGAGACTGGAGCTAGGTGACAGTGAAGGGAGGCAGATGCAGTATGGGTGAATGACTACATCCACGGAAACTTGGAGAGAAGTCTCTAGTGCAGTGTTCCAGGAATCTGTCTTTGGTACTGTGCTGTTCCATGTTTTTACTGATGACTTGGAGGGAGGCACAGATGGCACATTTATCCAATTTACATATGGAAGCAAGCTGGGAGGCTCCAAAAATGCCAGGACCCAAAAAGATCTCAATAGACTAGAAAGATAACTTGAATCAAATAAGATGAAATCTAATTGGGATGAATGTCAATTTCTATAATTGGGTCAATAAAATCAAACTGTCCAAAAATGAGACGGCAAAACTATCGATTGATATAATTCATGTTAAAAATATCTAGCAATTTTACAGGGCAGGTTCAACACAATCCTTGTTATTTTGTTTTGTTTTGAAACTGGCCCCATGATTTCTTTTGTTGGTATAGGGAGCTCCCAGTGAGGGAACCCCTTCTAGCAATGCAGGTTGGCACATTCTCTGCAAATCAGAGTTTTAGAGTTATCTAGAATTGAAATGTTAAATGAGAAGCTGAATACTCGCCCAGGCTCACACATCCACTTTGTGTCAAAGGCAGGACTTGAACCCAGGTCCTTCTGCCAACTAACATGCTGCCTGAAATATAGTGTCCAAAACAAGGCAGATACAATCCTCCTGAATTCTGCCCTTAGTAGGGCATATTTTGAGTACTGAATTCAAATATGGGGACCATATTTTAGAGAGAAAACTGATTTTAAAAAACCCGATACGTATTAATAGTACTTTACATATATTATCTCATTGGGTCTTCACAACTACCCTGGGAGGTGGGCGCTATCATTATCCTCATTTTTACAATGCGGAAAATAATCAAGTGACAACTAGTGAAGTTCTAAGGTAAAATTCGAGTTACAATCTTCCTGATTCCAAGTCCAAACTTTTATCCTAGGAAGTTAGATGGTACAATGGAGAAAGCATTGGAATAGGGCTTTATGAATATTAGTTCATTGGATTCTCACAACCACCCTGGGGTGCTCTCATTAGCTTCATTTTACAGGTGAGGAAACTGATTCAAACAGAGGCTAAATAATTTGCCTGGGTTACAGAGAAAGTAAGTGTCTGAAGGCAAATTCAAACTCAGGTCTTCCTGACTCCAGTTCCGGTGCTCTATCCACTGAACTAACCAGCGGGTGTATCCATTCCCACAATAATAAACTGTTAATATTTATATAGCAATTATGTTACAAAAACCTTTTCCTGATGGCAACTTTAGGAGGCTGGCAATGAACATATATATTGTTATCATCCCCGTTCGAAAGATGAAGAAATTGAGACCCAGAAAAAAATGAAATCTGTGGAACAATGGAGCTCTGCCATTACCCGTGTGAACTTCGGCAGGTAATTTAACCTCTTTAGGCCTCAGTTTCTTTATCTGCAAAATGAAGAAGTTGGACCAGTTGACCTGTATGGTTCCTTCCAGCTCTAAATTTATGATCCGGCATCAGGGCTGGTAAACAACAGAGCGAGGAACTAAACCCAAGTCTAGAGGTGATGCCAGGACACCATGCCACGCTTCACTGATCTGGTTTATTTCCCTCCCCCTTCTTGCTTGAGGGATTCCTATACACAACTTTAGATCTTGCTCATCAAACCTTTTCCCAACACGTGTGCGCACACACACACACACATGCATGCATGCGCACACACACATGCATACTGAAATGGGAAAGCTTTGCTCAGCATGTTGCACTGCATACCATAAGCATTTAATAAATAATGACTGAATGAATGAAAGCATATTTATTACATTAAGTCAGATTGCCTTCTAAGAGGCCTTCTGGCCTCGGAGACCAGAAGACCTGGACAGGAATCCCACCTGAAATTTACTGTATATATGACCGTGGACAAAGCACTTAGCCTCTCACACCCTCAGTACTCTCATCTGTAAAATGAGGACCATGATGATAATAACACTTGTAACACTTACTCTCATGGGATTGTTCAGATAATACAGTGCATGTAAAGTGCTTTGGGAATGGCAGAGCAATGCGAATGTCAGCTATCATGATTTTTTTATCCAAATTTGTCTTGCATATGTTCATTTCTTTCCCACACAATGGAAAGCAGTTTTATTATATGCCCAACTTAACTGTGTCAATCCTAGCATCTCCAGAGCTCCACACAGGGAGACTGCCAGAGCCCCATACTCACATGCCATTATGCAACATTCCTTCCCGTTTCTAGAAAAGACATTTATTTTTAGATTTATGTATAGATCCTAAATTCAGCTGCCATGTTAAATCCAATGCCTTACTCCCTTCCCAGTCTCTATTCCACATCCTTCATACATAGATGCAACATAATATACATATATGTATGTGTATGTATAGATGTATGATATACACATAGGTATGTATGCATATAATAAATAGCATGTGACTGAATTTACATATAATATATAAATACACACATATAAATTTAGTATATATATACACATACGTGTATTTATACTTATGTAACAGCATGAGACTGAGTTTATATATAATTTATAAATACATATATAAATTTAGTATATGTACATACACATTTATACTTATGTAACAGCATGAGACTGAATTTATATATAAATGTATAAATATATACATATAAATTTAGTATATATACATATACACATATTAATATTTATGCAATAGCATGAGACTGAATTTGTATAACAAATATACATTATATATAAACTCAGTGGATAGACAGATATGAATTCAGTCTCGTGCGACTTCTTATAGTTCTTTTTAAATAAAATTATATAGGTATATATGTATTTTAAATTATTTTACTGACAGATGGTATCTTTTATTTTAACAACACTTTAGTGGTTGAGTACTATAAAGAACAGGGGCTAATTAACCTCCTTTTGAGGCAAATTAC
Organism: Trichosurus vulpecula; assembly: GCF_011100635.1. Lineage (NCBI taxonomy): Eukaryota > Metazoa > Chordata > Mammalia > Diprotodontia > Phalangeridae > Trichosurus > Trichosurus vulpecula. The sequence continues at coordinate 241,815,092 of NC_050578.1, forward strand.
AGGGAGAAGGGTTATTTTATGACCAACTCCCCTCTCTCTTCCCTGGACTGGCGACTCCTTCTACCGGGACTTCCAACATACATAGGCTACAATACCCTGGATACACTGAGCCTTGAGTGAACATCAACTTTGTTCACATTGAATTATAATCTCCGTAGATGATATCTTTCCTTCCTGAAATCTGTGGCAAGATAGATGGCAAAGTGAAGGAAAAAGTCCACTGAGTGCTTTATCGTCCTGCTTGCCAGTCCACGAATGGTGCATAATAAAAATTTATGGAAAATTAGAAAAAAAATGTCATTTATTCTAATTCTTCTGAAAGGGAAAACTAATGCTGCATAGAGACCCTGCATTCTCCCCACACCCCCAAAGCCCTAAAATCCCCACCAAAACCCTCAAACAGCGACTATTTAAAAATCTTGCAATTTTATTTGCATATAAAGGCCGCTAGATATAGAATATCACAATAAATTTAAAGAAACAACTGCTTTCCTAAATTCCATTAACAAGATAAACATAAAATGGAATAAAGCCTGATAGCATTTACAGTGGAAGAACAGAAATACCTATCTGCGACAATATTTTGTGCTAGCAAGATTGCATTTACACACAGTGCAAAATAAGGGGGGGAGAAGAGAGAAAATAAGGAGACAATTCAAGGAGATTTAAATATAAAGGACAACTAAGCCTTATTTTAGATCGGCTCCATTGCATCCATTTGATTCTATACATGTCGGAAACTGCACCTAGATTTAACATTAGCAAGCTCATCGAGGCCTTGAGCGCTGCTGGGAAAATGTGTTACATCTTTCGTAGTTTAGAGGTGCCGAGCAACATAACTCTGTAGCTGTTATGCTGGCAATATTAAATTCCTAGCTTAGTTATAAATGCACAAAAAATACTTATATATATATAAATTCATATTTAAAAGAAGTCTGCACTTACATGTTTTTTCTTTTTTTTCTTTTTTTTGCTGCATGAAACAAATGTTCTTTATGGATTTCATCCCCATATTCTTAAAGCTAAAATAATTTAAAAAATTAATCAAAATAATAAGAAAGCATATCATCACAAATACCAATGCTGCTAACTAAACCGCCCTTTGAAAGAGGCCAGAAACATCAGATCTGAGGCTCGTTCCATCCCCTTGATGTAACTCGTGTTACCGTGGGGAGGAAGGCATGTGCCTTGAGGTGCGTGCAGAGATGACCCTTCAAAGTCAACTTCTATCCAGAAGTCTGCTATACATCGGGGCCACACTTACAAACAAAGGACATCACAGAATAAAAATCAAACAGTACTCAACAGTTGTGCAAATCTGGGTGATTTTATAAAAAAAAAAAACCAACACTGCCTCTGTCGTTTTTTTTCTTCCAGCTTATATCATATAAAATAACATTTTTCATCTCTTAAAAGAAAGCTTGGCTGTCCTTTGGAGAACACTAATGATTTACAATGGCATGGTCATTGAGAAAACAGAAGTCATTTTACAAATCCACAATGCTTTATCAATTTAAAACGGATGCCGCATTTCCAAAAAAAAAAAAAAGAAATTAAAAGAAAGAAATAGAAAAAGAAAAGGGGAAAAAAAAGCACAACCTCTAGCATCGTTTTTGTACCAGCAATTTTACAAAAAACTCACAGAATTTGGAAAGAAACATGTAAGAGAATGTAAGTTTAGAATTAGAAAAATGGCAGTTTATCGACCTTCCTTCCTTCGCTCCAATTGGGGCATTTAGAGTGCTTCATGATCCTTGAGGGTTTGGAAGGTCAAATATAATGGGAGGGTTGGTTGGCTGAAAGCTGACCGTACACGTTGAGGCGTTGATGTACGTTGTGTAACCGTCTGTCATGATGCCGTAACCTGCGGGGAGAGTGGTTCAGCTGACTGTTACAGGCACAAATGGTGGTGACCTCAATGTAACTTGTATAGGCTACTCAAAGTCGAAGATCTCTTTACTGGTGGGTGGTAGGCTGAAATTCAGCTGAGCTACTCCAGATGTTAGCAGCTTCCAAAAGCTGCCACCTATTTCTTCTCTTTAAAAAAGAAATGTGTGTTTTATTCTAGTTCAAATAAAAAGGATTTTTTAAAATTTTTTTTGTTTCTGACTTAACATAGAAGTTAGGACATAGGGAAAGGCTGTGTTTGCTTTACCACTTAGCATGGGGATGGATGTAAATCTCTCTGTTCCTTGTTTTAAATAATAACATCTAAAGATTTAAAACCCGAAGGAACTCTAGAAGTCATCTAGTTCCACTGTATTTTATGGATCAGGAAACTGAGGCCCAAAGGGAGTAAGTGACTTAACCAAAGTCACATAGCTAGTAAATAGCAGAGTCAGGATTTGAACCCAGATACTCTCATTAAAAATCCGGTGCTCCTTTTGCTGCCTCATGGTCTTCTGCTTTGTGTAAGAGTACTGATGAGCAAAAGACTAAGAGACATCTCTGCGTGTTTTTACTTTTGCAGCAAATGGAAGCACTTCCCGGGTACTATTTAAGTAACGGCTGTGACCTACAGAAAGAGGCTAATGAAATCACTCTCAGCATCTGTGTGTGTGGGGAGGGGGGGGTGTTGGGGAAAACTTTAAGAGCTAGGTGAGCAGTGTGTGTGTGTGTGTGTGTGTGTGTTTGGGAGTGCAGGCATGCATGTATGTGTGTGTGGAGGGGTTTGGGGAAACCTTTAAGAGCTAGGTGAGCAGTGTGTGTGTGTGTGTGTGTGTGTGTGTGTGTGTGTGTAGGCATGTATTTTTGTGTGTGGAGGGGGAGGGGCTTAAGGAAACCTTTAAGAGCTAGGTGAGCAGTGAGTGTGTGTGTACATGCATGTGTGAGTGCATCCCTGCATGTTCGCTCACCTAGTTGTGGATAATGTACTATACCTCCAAGATCTAGACATCACGACTCCTTTTTCCCTTTCCTATGAGGTGTTTGCTCTTCTGCTGCTATGATTCAATTAATCTTTTTAATAAAACAAGATATTAGAATATGTCATTATGACTTGGGGATTTAGGGACATTGGGAAATGGTTTGGTAAAAATCTACTTGAAGAGAGTAGGGTTTGGGGAAACCTTCAAAAGCTAGGTAAGGTGTGTGTGTGTGTGTGTGTGTGTGTGTGTGTGTAAGGCTTGAGGAAACCTTTAAGAGCTAGGTAAGCAGTGTGTGTGTGTGTGTGTGTGTGTGTGTGTGTGTGTGTGTTTTCCTGCTGAAAATTCTCCAAGTATATGAACCTACGGAGGGCTTAATGAGGGTCAATGGAAGAATCTCCAGGGGGAGTGGGGAAAGCATTTACATGGGCAGTGTTTAGTTCTGAGGTCATAAAGTCTCGTTATCGCTCTCCATCGAGATGTTTGGTATTTGCCCTCTTTCTGCCCTCTTCAGCTGTCTTAAAGGAAGAAAAAAAAAAGGCAAGTTTATTTGAATATGATCTCCTCCCCTTTAAGCAACTTTACTGTTTGGGGGCTTTAATGGAATCCCCCCTCTTCTTTGCCTGAGTGAGCTGAGGGCAATTTAAAAAAAAAATTAAGAGGGGGGGAAAAGGTGTATGGTTTTTTTTTTAAACCTGCTCTCAAAATCATAGGCATTTCCCCCAGAAACCGTGCTTAGAAATGAGTTAAAAAATGTGGCTCTGGAATTCTTTCCAGTCTCCCTTGTTAATCAAGCCTAAAAGCCTTCTCCTTCTTCTCTGAGAGAGCAGCCTCAAAGACAGGGCAGGTTGGAGGCCCTGCTCTCTCTGAGGGCCGCGCCCCCGCTTTCTACCTGCTCAGCTGGCGCCTGCTCTCAGAGCAATCTGAATTTTCTCTTGGCTCTGTGGGGGGATTTTCAATATGCTCTTTATTACCACCTAACCAGGAAGCCTCTGGGTTTGTGAGCTTGGCAAAGCAAACTTTGTGGTTTTTTTTTTTTGCCTTCCTTTTCTGGCACATGACTGAACATCCCTACGCTACCGTGAGCATACAAAGCACTGTCGAGCTATGGTGGGGAGAAGCCGTTGAGATGGGGGCCTAACCAGCTTCCTGGAGAAACTGACCCCACCACCCAGTCCCGTCAGTGCAGGATCTGGTAATGCAGGTGATACTCTAGTCTCCCTCTGAGTGTGGGTGTCCCCAACCGGGAGCAGCCAAGACAAAAGAAACTTCATGATGCATTTTTTAAAAAGATTAGACTGTGATGGCCCTGTGAATAGAACTCCCCGCTCCCCTTTCAGTGCTTGGCCCATGGTAGTTTACTCAATGTTAGTTGATTAAAACCGGGAATTTTTGATTTTACAGAGTTACGAAGGCCTACAAACTGTAAAGAAACACAAGCCTCTGCCCCAGAATGAATTACAGAAGACAATCAATCAGATGTTAAAAAATAATGTTTTCATTTATTTCACCCTCTGTGGAGTAAAAACTGGATAGGCAAGTAAGAGGAGATAAATCATTTTAAACTTACTGACAATTGTATTTGTTTTGTTTATCTACCATCCCTTTCCCTCTCTCCTCTTGCCCAGGCTCTAATATAGGAGGCAGAGTAATACAATGCAAAATTGTAGCTTTGGGGTCAAAGGACCTGGGTTCATATCCTGCATATGTACAGCCGGGCCTTCAGCATTCTCATTTCAAAAAAAAATGATGGCTCCTGAGATCCCTTTGAGCTCTGGCTGTACATGGTTCATATATGGAGCCCTCCTCACTTGTGGACTTTTCATTTTTGCAAACAGCTAGATCAACCCTGTTCACGTACAAGAGAATCAGTTAGGACTATTCACAATCAACATGCCAACACTTTAGAGAAGGGTGGGCTGGGTTATAAATGTTGTTACCCTTGATTTAAGCAAAGCAAGATTTTTTTAAAAAGGGTACAGTTGCCAGAATGTTGGATTCAATGGAGAACCCAGGCTCAGATTCTGGTTCTGTTACTTGCTACCAAGTGTTTATCATGAAAATGTCAATCTTTCTGGGTCTCAGTACCACCACCTTTAAAATAAGGGTGCTAGACCAGGAAACCACTGAGGTTCCTTCCACCTAACTTCTGAGAAAGTATCTGTGAGGCATTCAGGTCTTGTGAATTTTCCTACAGCTAACCTTGAAAGGCAGGGGAAAAGTCAACCGATCTGGTTCCCATTTGTGCAAGGAATTGATTACTCTGCTTAGCCGGACTCAGAGCTAATAGTCCTTGACATTTTGGGGAAGCCCTAAATGGGTCTTTCAGCATCTATCTGCAAAAAGGCCTGTCTATGTAGCACATGGATCATAGCATAACCAAAGGCACCCTGATCAGACCAAATCTGTTTCTAGAGCCACAGTTTCCACACGGGCATCAATTTCCCTTCTCCCATTTCATACCTTCATGAATTCCACCAAAAACATGGAGTTTGGGCCGTACTCGTCTCTGCACCGTATTTAACAGTTCAACACAGCCAACTCGCTGAAGCTCCTTGGGGACCCAGTCTCGAAAACCTGAGGGCAAAATGAAATCAATACTCTTAATTTTCTCTCTTCAGGTAAGGTTTCATTTAGACTTTCAGGAAGCCATAACTCACTGAAGGTTTATTACATTATCTGTAATCCTAACCTCTCCATTAAAGCTTACAATGCCTTTTAAGAAACTTTTCACTCATCACTTTGTCTTCTTTAGAGTCTTTTTTTTAGTTTCAGGTTTTTTTTCTCCTCTTAATTAACATTTTTTTCCCCGTATAGAATTTGATTTATTCAACTACTAGGTTTCAAATCCTCTCTGTGAGCTGAAACTTCGTGACATTTATTCCTGGCAGTGTTACATGGTCTCCCACCCCCTTTCTCTTTCTTCTGTGTCTGGGTCTGTGTTTGTGTCTCTTTCTCCTCTTCTTCAATTCTGTACCTTTCTCCTTATTACTTCCCTTAATGTTCCATCTACTCAAAGAGCAGGTTTACTTCCGAGATGCTCAGATTAAGGAGGGTTGGTAAGGAGACATTATACAGTGGCCTCCATGCACCTGGGTCTCTCTAGACAATTCAACTCTTGGCTCTGAGTGATTTCCAGTGACCAGAGTCTGTGAAAGCTAGGTTACCTCCCCAGGCTGATCACCAATGATAGGTAACAACATGACCCATAACGGTATCTAGCAAGCTGGGGCTAATTGACTACTTTTAAAGTAAAAGCCACTTAGTTCCACACTTAATGCAGAAAATCCATAAAAAACTGACATCAATTATCACAAAAGTCGGCTGTCAGGATGGTTACAGTCTGAAATGGAATCTATAGGGATCAGATGGGGGTGGGGGCTGGGCATAAAGGGGGAGGCTGGGAAGAGTAGTGGGTCCAGGAAGCTTTAGCACAAATCTGTTTGTGGAACCATCATGTTATTTATACCTATCAAAACCCCCACAAAACCAAACAAGCAACACAGGGGCCTAACTCAAGGTAGTTTTGGACAGAGGCTGGGAAGAAAGTTGACCATTTAATTCAGTGAAACTGAAAAAAAGAACATTGAGCTCCACTCTGTGCAAAATCAGTTAAAGGCAGACCATAAATAATGGTATGTGGGATATGGAGGGGGAAGGGGGAGATACATCCCAAGACGAATATCTGGTAAGCACGGAAAGCTGGGTACTTTTCACTGATCCAGGGGAGAGTGTGGGAGCTCTTTGAAAAGTGGAAAGGTACCCACCACCAAAAAATTATAGGCATATTCCTTCATTGCTTGAGTTGCTTTGGTTTTTAAGGGGGAAAAAATCACTTTTCATAGAAAATGACCACGGGAAGGGAAGTGTCTTTTATCACTGGGTGTGTGGATGTGTGGGATGGATTTGGCCACTCCTCTAGCCAGAAGTGGAGAATTTAAAGATGCTTTGCAAAAGGTTATTTCCAGTCTCCCTCAATGGATGCAATTGGTAACATGTGCAAAATGTGCCTCCAAAGTCATGCTGAAACATCAGCTGCATGCTTTATTTTAAGCCTTCCGTCCCCTTTTCTTTGGAAGCTTCATAATACCAAGCTATGCCCTCCAGCTTCCCTGGTAGCATTTGGTTGTTCTTAGCCTCTAGTCCCAAATCTCCCTGCAGCCTCCTACTAAGGGAGGGTCAGGAAGGGCTATTAAGGAGTTCTCCTGCTGGCTCAGAGTAATGGAGAGATGGACAGTCTCTGAAAAGCACAGTGGGGCAGTTGGGGGAGGGGAGAGGGATTTCTGGGGAGAGTAAACCTGATGGGGGAAGGGCCTTTGCAAAGTTTTTCTTGGAGGCCTGGAATTTAAACATCTGTCGCCACAATTTGCTTTCATTCCAGGCTGAAGGATTTGTCCATGTTTTCAATGAAACTGTTATAGTCCCTGGGTAACCCCAAACACATGTTTGAATGCAAATACCTAATCCAATGGGGGAATTGTAGAGATCTGCTGCAGTTTAGGCTCTTTTCTTATTCTGGGCCCCAAATTTTCAAGAGCTGCCATTGTGGCTAGCACCCTTGCCCTTATCATAAATGAAAGGGACCTTAGAGGCCATCTTATCCAACACACAAAGAGAAATGGGGTTCCACAGAAGTTAACTCATTTGCTCAGGGTCATACAGTTAGTACCTGAGGCAGGATTTGAACATGGGGCTTCCTGATTCCAAATCTAGGGCTCTATCCGCTAATCCCTCCCAAGTTGCATGTGGGGGAATACAACAAATGTTTCTATTCATCTTTGAGAGGGATCAAGAAATGGTAGCAAGTGGCTTCCAAGGGAAATTGTCTCCAAGTATTACATTTAAAATTTTTTTCTGTGCAAATAGATGACAGAGAGGTTGATAACTCAAAATAGCAGATGGTACACTGGATAGGGTACTGGTCTAAGAGTCAATAATACTTAGGTTCAAATCCTACCTTAGGTACTTAGCTATGAGACCTTGGACAAGTCACTTAAAACACATCATGCCATAGTTTCTCCATTTGTAAAACAAGAGGACTAGACCTGATGGCCTCTAAGTTTGATGACCCCATAGCTCTTTAATCTAAGATCCCGTGGTATTCTCCTCGGGGTTGTATTATCACCAACTCCCAACCTAGACTGGTCTCCTTAATTGTGGTTTACTTAGGCTAATATTAAATTTAATATGCATAACCATATACCAGTCAGTTAGCTTTTGAGACTGCCCTGTGTCATTATGGAATGAAGTTTGTCAGTCCTGGATTAAAATTTTCCCAAATGGAGGATAAAATTGTGGACAATTAACAATTAATCATGATAACGAGCCATGATTACACTTCAATATTTTGAGGAACTATGATTTCATTGAGGGTGACATTTTTCCCCTGGAGTAGATTGAGACTCCTCTATAAAATGGTACACAGTCTTTGAGAGTGGCTTTGACCAAAATACTAACCACTTTGTGTTCAAACATGGTAATGACCCTCTCTGAAATCTGATCCCTGAGTGACTCATATTACACCACCTTTCATGTTTTGTAGGGTGTCCCAAGAGCTTATGTTATGTTCCACTGGTGTAGCCTTTGAGAGCCTAGGCTCACCTCTCACCCATCATCCCTCCTTATTTCTCTGTTATACAATGATTGCTCTTGAATGTCACTTCTCCCATTAGAACATCACCTCCCTGAGGGCAGAGACTATTTTTGCTTTTCTCTGTATATCCAGCACTTAACATAATGCCCTGCACACAGTAAGCATTTAATATATGCATGCTTGTTGATCTGTTGACTGGAGAAAAGAGTTGACCTCACAAGTAAAATGATACTTTTTAAACCTATAAACTGAAAAATCAGTGGGTTTTTTTTTTTGGTTTCTTATCACAGCACTGACTCTACTGGTAATGAAAATCTCAAATCAGACCCAGAATCTCCAGTATAAACACCTGCAAGTCACCTTTAATTATAACGGCTCACTGGACATCTTCAATTTTGCTTAATTTCAGTGTGTGTATTTTAGAGCAGGAGAGGAAGCACTTTCTCCCCAAATAATAAGCTCAAGTGTCGAACTTAAAAAGAGACTCCTCCCTTATTCCAACTAGTTGATAAAAAGGGAAATGAAGTCTGAATAAAAGCTCCAATCATTTCATGGTCATTCCTAAAGCCTCCGAGATGGGGTATACGGTGTGCTTCCCCCTCCTTCCCAGTGAGGTGAATACTGTTCTTAAAATAAATTATCTGGCTCAAAAGACTGTGGTGCTATATACTCATTTGATTTTCCTCGACTCCAATAAATCAAAAAATTTAATTTCAAGAACACCTGGAAGCCCAGCAGAACTGCTAAGTCTAATTATCATACTGGGCTTCTTTGAAGACATTGCTTTCCACCTCCCTCCCATATTCCCTCTTTTTTTTCTTTTTGGCTAGAGGAAAATGATTATGCCCCTGAAAGCATTATTCATTCCTCCTGAACAAAAAATATCCACGGCGATAAAAATGATGCCCCTTGCTTCACTTACCAAGAGGAGGGCCATGTGTCATTAGTATATCAATTCCCTCTGGGATGAGGTTCCACTTGTCCAGCAAAGACTGACCTCTGGGTAGGTTAAAGCCCCATCCATTAAACCACGGCGTCCTTTGGGAAAAATAATGCAAATGGCATCAGGCCCACAGAGCAATGTTTCATAGTTTCAGAATTTTTGACTTGCCCATTCCCTCCAGCAGTTTGCATTTCTTTTTCTTCTCTTTGGAAGAGTCGTCTCTTGCAGAGGGTCCCTTTCTTTTGGCTGCCCTCAAACCAAGACATTTAAATGTGAACATGTGGGCTGCAGATCATTCAGTGCAAAGGGGCAGTATCAACTGAGAAAGGAACATCATAAACATAAACGGAGCAATACTTTGGACATACACAGATATCAGAGCCACTTGGATTTCTGGCTCAGATCTGGAACAGTTCCACCATTAATTTAGAGGAAGAGTGCTAAAGTAAGCCCTCGACCTCCTCACCAGCAATTATTCCTGGCAAAATTCTGATAGGGATCCAGAAAATGCCCTTGTGGCAGTTGCTTTTGTTAGAAGGACTGCTTTGGTGAACACAAGGTTCAGCAGATAGGAAATTTGGAATAATGTGGAGCCTGGGCAAAATGAAAGTGAGGGAAGAACTCAACTCAACTCAGTACAATTCGGTAGACAAGCATAAAGCTTTTACCATGTGCCAGGACTGTGCTAGGCACTAGAATACAAAGACAAAAATCCAATACTCCCTGCCTCCGAGGAGCTCAAATTCTATTTGGGGGATCCAATACATCACAAGTCATTAAATATAAAGTACATACAAAAAAATGCAGCATAGTTCTAAGAGGCAGAAAACCAATTAATTGGGCAATGTGGAAAGGCATTGGATAGCAAGTGCCATGTGAATTTTGTTTTGAAGGAAGCTAGAAATTCAAAGAGATGGAAGTTCATGTCAGACATGAAGGACCACTGGTGCAAATGGGTACAGAGGCAGGAGGAGAGATGTCATGTGGGGAAAGAGTCACTTTTTGCTGGAGCAGAGAGTGCATGAAGGGTAATAATGGGAAATAAGTCTAGAAAACAAGTCAGATCACAGAAAAATGTAAATACCAGGCAGAGGATATATTTTATCCTACAGGTTCTAAGAAGCCCTTGAAGATTTTTGAGTATGGGAATGCCCTCATCAGTTCTACATTCTTGAAATACCTATTTGGCAGCTGTCTGAAGGAGGGAGTGGGAAGGGGAAAGACAAGAAATCAGGGAAACAAACTAGGAAGCCATTCCAAGAGGCTTGGAACATGTAAAGAAGGGGACAGGTGTGTCAGATGTTGTGGCGGAAGACCTGATAAGGTCTGGTAATTGAATAGATGTTTGGAGGGAAGGGAGATGAGGGAGAGAGGTGAACTGAAATAATTCTGAGATTGTAAAAACCTTGGTGGCTAGGAAAATGGCATTTTCTTCAACAGAAATAGGGAAGTCTGAAAGATGGATGAGTTTAGGGGAAAGTAAAATTAATGCCATTACATCTACTATGGACATCCATTTGGAGATACCCAGTAAGCAGTTGGTCCTGCAAGAAGAGACACAGGAGGAAGGGGAGGAGATGCCAGAGGTGGCGGGGAGGGGAAGAAACCAAGAAACAGTGGGTGCGTTCCTAACATGGACCCCTCTAAAAGCTACCAAGAAAGAGGTCTGCCACCTAACCCTAAGCATCATTTCCTTTCTCCTTTGGGCAACTTACTTTCTTCCCTTTCTCTGAGCATCGGTTTCTGCCGGCCATTAATAAAATGAGGGCATTGGATGAGTTGACTTCTAAAGTCTTCTAGCTCTCAATCTATAGTTCTATGACCTCGCCTGGCCCTGGATTTGAGATACGTTTGCCATATTGTGTATTATAATGACTAGACTAAAAGTTTCATGAGGAAAGGGACCCCAATTTACTTAAAGTTTATATATGCAAATATATATATATATATATATAATATATGTGTGTGTGTGAATATATACACATACAAGAATAGGTACACACAGCCCTATGTAGCAACTAGTACCCTTGCCTTATCATAGATTGTAGATTTAGAGCTAAAAGTGACTTTAGTGGCCATCTTCTCTAACACCTTTGTTTTACAGATGGGGAAACTCAGGTCCACAGAAGGTAAGTGATTTGCCCAGGGTCACACAGTCAATAACTATCTAAGGCAGGATCTGAACCTAAGACTTCTTCTTTCCAAATCCAGAGCTCTATTCACTATCCTTCCTGTTTTCCATTTGGGAAATATGACAAGCATTCCTTTTCATTCTTATCTATATGCATATCTATATGTATATTACACATCTATACGTATGTATAAATATGTATATCTCAATAATTGAGATATACATGCGGATATGCACATATCTATACACATCGATCCTCATATACACATATTGTGAGTGCACGTGCCCACTTCCTTGTGTTTATTTGTATACCTACTAATCCCTCCAGAAGATCTTATGCAGTTTGAGGGCAGGAGCCATTTTCCATGCTGTCTTTGACACCTATCACAATGCCTTTGTTCATAGCAGGCGTCTAATAAATGCCTACTGGTTTGGATTGGCATAGAAACTTGAAGAGTTTCTCAGTCTTTTCCTGATTCCATAGACCAGGTTTCTTTGAAATACTATTTGAAACCATCTTTTTTGACCGAGAAGAGATTGAATTTGACACACTGAAAATGCCAGCTGGGTAACCGGCATATAGTAACATGGCTACTCTGTACAACACAGAAGTGACCCATGAACCAACCCTCCAATCACTCCAACGTAATATAAAAGCTAAGACTAGAACACATGTTCTCTCCCTCAAAGTTCATCAAGTACATCCTTGGGCAGGGTTAATTATAAAAACAGACAACACAGTGCAGTAGAAAAAGTGGTATATTTGGAGTCAAAGGACCAGAGTTTGAATGCCAGCTTTGTCAACTCACTACCCACATGTCCTCGGGCATGTCATTAATCTCTTCGGGCCTTAATTTCCTCATTTGTAAAATGAGTAGGTAGAATTGGATGACTTCTAATTCAAATCTGTGATTCCAAGGATGAAGCCTGCTAATGCAGTTCAGTTCACTTCAATTCAGCAGTCATTTTACTACGAGCAAGGCAGGAGCACTATGTACAAAGCATTATACTAAATTCTGGGAATTCAAAGAGGAAAATAAAGCAGACTTTCCCGTCAAGGAGCTTATATTCTAAAGTGGGAGGGTAGGCCATGAAAAGGATCAGAAATTAGCATATTTCATTTTGACATCTAAAAAATTTCACCTTTAAAATTTCTTTCTTGTATTTGCAACGATGGTAATCATCTTTGTTTATAGAAGACAGCTTTCAAAAAACTCACTTAAGTACTATTTGATTTGCTGAATCACCAAATTTTAGGGTTCCCTTCCTCTCATTACGAGGCAGTGAGACTGGCATATACGTATAAGGTTTTGGTGAAGCTCAAGGAATCCAATTACTCACATTAATGGGCTTAGTTCACATCTTTTTAAAATGCTAGGGGAAACTTCTTAGACACATGGTTTCTGGTAGTGCCGAATAAAATCCCATCATTACTATATATGGCCCATTATGTTTAGCAATCCATGACTCTGAATTTAAATTCAGGCTCCAAATTGCTAGCATCTTTTTAATTTTACTGTAAATTCATTTAGTTGCTTGTTTCTGAAAGCTCCACTGGAAAATAAAGTGTTCGATGAAATATTCAAATCCTTTCAATAGCATAAGCAAATACAAACACACTTCTTTACCAAGTACCACTCATTGTAGGGCATGATCACCCCTTATAGCTGTCCTCTGACAGGACAGAGGATCCAAGGCTCAGGAGCTCTTAGGGGGTATCTATTTGTCTTAGTTGATAGCTTCATCTTCACAGTTTGGTGATGAATAATGGAAAGAAAGAAAGAAAGAAGAATGAAAGAAAGAAAGAAAGAAAGAAAGAAAGAAGGAAGGAAGGAAGGAAGGAAGGAAAGGAACGAGGGAGGGAAAGAAGAAGGAAGGAAGGAAGGAAGGAAGGAAAGAAAGAAAGGAAGAAAGGAAGGAAGGAAGGAAGGAAGGAAGGAAGGAAGGAAGGAAGGAAGGAAGGAAGGAAGGAAGGCAAAAGAAAGAAAAAAGAAAGGAAGGAAGGAAGAAAAAGGAAGAAAAAGGAAGGAAGGAAGTATATAAAAGACAGATGCATGAGACAGATCAGTATGTAGATATAAATGGATATCTCTATGTCTATTTCTATATAGCTAGATATTACTACTTGAATTTTTTTAGAACCCCCTAGTAAGAATGAATCTGCAGTACTCCTGATTTTAGATATATGGCCCTAATGGGTGGAAGATGGCCAACACTACAAACACAGCTACTCTAGAGACAATTATGTTTTGTTTTGTTTTTTTTCCAAATTGGATCCAAAGTGTTTTAAGCCACACTAGAGTCAGAGGCTTGAAAGCAAGTTATTATCTGCTGGCTGAGGCTGACCTTTTGACCACATGATAAATATCTGCTGAATCAAAATCCCATCTTGCTGCACTAGATGGAAAGATATACTACTTTGTAAATACAGCCAGGTGAAGCTCTTTTGGTTTTCTTCATCAAATCACAGCTGAAGAGATCTGCTACTCAGGTGTGGGGAATCTGCAGCCTCGAGGCCACATGTGGCCCTCTAAGTCCTCAACAGAACAATCATGAAGTTTGGAGTCAGTCAAAGGGCTACACTTGAGGACCTAGAGGGCCACATGTGGCCTCGAGGCTGCAGATTCCTCACCTCTGGTAGGTCATCCTTCCCATTTTATAGATGAGCTCAGGTAGGTAAATAAATACATTGTCCAGGGTCTACAAGGACCTCTTCAATGCCCACTCTGTTTTGGAAACTGGGGATATAACGATTCCAATCAAACAGTCACTGCCCTTGGGAAGCTCACATTCTCTCCCACTGTGTGGCAGAGGTTGGGTCTAGGTTTCCTGACATAAAAATACAGCGCTCTTTCCACTGGAGCACTGCCTTCTTCTTGAAATGATGATTTCTTTCAGTGTTTGATAAATCAAAGGGAAATCACTGGGGAAAGATCTGTTTGACAAGGATTCCTGTAAAACTTTGACAGAATTGGGTTTAGATCAGCATATATCATGAGAGGGGATGATGAGGTGACATGGTAGAGAGATTGCTGGCCCTGGAGTCAGGAAGACTCATCTTCCTGAGTTCAAATCTGACCTCAGGCAGTCCTAGCTGTGTGACCCTGGGCAAATCATTTAACCCTGTTCACCTCAGTTTCCTTATCTATCAAATGTTGCTTTCAAAGTCAAGTCTTTTGATCAAACTGTAGATCCTCCTGTAATCCAGGGCCTCATTTAATCATCTGGTCCTATTGTCTATTGCCTATTTACCTCAATGGTCAACATGTCTTTTTACAATATAATATAAATCAAGGACTTCCCCAGTTTGGTCTACCTTCTCTTCACCTCAATTGCCTGATTCTAGCATCTGATATTAGAAAATAAAACAAGTCTAGGACCCAACCAAAATGCATTTCATATTTTAGAGAAGGGCAAATAAAAATCAGAAGAAATATCTGTGTTTTGTGATTTTAAAAATGTACAATGCACAGAGTAGCACTTAAAAGATGCTTGCTGAATTCACTGAAAAAAAAAACCAGCCTCATGTGTTAAAAGGTCTTTCCTAGAAAGGGCATAGAGGATTCCAAAAAAATTAGTATGAATGAGAAGCCTTTCTCTGATTATTTCTATCATAAACATACCACAGGGACGCAGAATGATATGATATGCTGTTTTCAGGAAGACCTGGGTTCAAGCCTCTCCTCTGACACATATTGGCTGCGTGACTTTGGGCAGATCATTTAAGAAGTATTAGTAGAAGTAGTTTCCATACCAAGAGTTTCCCCCATTTATTAAATACCAGCTCTGGGAAAACAAATGAAAAATTCCCAACATTCCAGCCAGGGTCAAAGCCGGCCTTTGGATACTTGTGGTATCTCTTGGGGACCAGTGGGGACACAAACAGGCCCTTTGTAGTCCTACCTCACCATTGTTAAAATAAGGGTCTTTTAGAAACATGCAGCCTTGCTCCCTAGAGTGCTCTCCATTATGAGCTTTCCATAAAAGATTCAAATAAGACATCAGGCTGCAGAGACCCAAATTACGTTTGGCTAACATTAAGCTTGTGACAAAATCCAGAAGTTTCCAAGTTAGATAGAGTTTAGAAGGTTCTGGCTTTTATTATCACCAAAACACATGTGATAATACATGCACATGTGCAAGAGAGACAGACGGATAGACAGAGACAGAGAGAGAGACAGACACAGAGAGAAAGGAGGGAAGAAGAGAGAGATGATAGAAACAGACAGAGAGAGGGAGAAGGAAGGAGGGAAAGAAAAAGAAAGGGAGGGAGGGAGAGAGAGAGATAAGGTAGACAGAGACAGAGAGACAGAGAGAGACATGCAAAGACAGAGAGAGGAGGGAGGAAGGAGGGAAAGAAAAAAGAAAGGGAGAGAGAGAGAGAGACAGAGAGAAAAGTGGAGGAAAGGAGAGGGAGGGAGAGACAGAGAGACACAGATGAGAGATGGAGAGAGACAGAGACAGAGAGAGGAGAGAGAGAAAGGGGAGAGAGAAGAGAGAAACAGACAAAGAGGAGGAGAAAAGGAGAGAGAGATATTGAAAGAGAGAGAAAAAGAGAGAAGGAAAGAGAAAGACAGAGAGAGACAGAGACAGAGACAGTGAGAGAGAGAGAGGAAAAGGTGGAGATGTGAATTTATTTTTAGTTCTAATTGTATTCTGGAATCAAACTTTCATGGCTTGCTTATGTTTGAATATCAAGTATCTGAAACAAAACCAAGTTACTTTTAGTACTATTTTCGTGGTACTTCTAATGTGGTTTTTCATTTCCTTAAGACAGATGTGGAGTTTCTTCAGGCATTCTCTGGCAGGGCCTTGCTTTGGAGACAATGGCCTTGGGGCAGAGGAAAAAGCACTTGACCAGGCTGGAGGCTACCTGGGTTCTAGTCCCAATGATGCCAAAAACTGATTGTAAGCTAAGGTATGACCTGGGTTGAGGTCACTAAGGGAGACGGGAGACAGCAGTGAAGAAGTGACAAGGAGCTGCATGGACGACCTGTGGCTGTGATGCAACTACGTACTGCTTGTATGACTTTGAGAAAGTCACTTGATGTCCTCACAGGATCATATCTCTAGAGCTGAAAAAGCCTGGCACATAGTAGGCACTTAATAAATGTCGAATGATCGATTGAAGAGAGACCTCGGAGGCTGTTGAGTTCAATTCCTCCATTTGATAGAGGAAGAAACAAGCCCAGGAAGATTAAGTGATCTTGTCAATGTCACAGAGGTTGTGTCAAGACTCTAACTCTGGAGCTGCGGTACTTTCTATTATACCATACTGCTCCTATAAAACCAGAGGATTGGACTTTCAGGTGTTGAAGGTCCCTTTCTGAAATAGCTTCTTTGAAGTTTATCCATCACAGAAGAACAGGACGCCAGAAACAGAAGGAATCTAAGAAGTTTCCAAACCAACTTCTAACGTGACCTAGAGCAATCTGCCCTGAAGAATGGATGTGAGAAGGGCTCATCTGGTCTTTGCTTGGAGACCTCTAGCGAGGGGGGATCTGACACTTCCTGGGGCAGCCCATGTCACCTTTGGATAGACCAAATCATCTAGAAGCGTTTTCTCAAATCAAGCTGATATTTCCTTCTTGCCTCACTCTTAGTTGTATCAACTGAGGACAAAGGGAACAAACCTAGTATTTCCCATGTAGCAGCCCTTCACACACTTGAAGATAGTGCTGATGTCCCTCTGAAATCTTCTCTAATGTTAAAAATCTCCGGTTCCTTTAGATAATCTTTGTATGATATAAACCCAAGATCCTTCACCATGTTGGTTATCTCCTTTGGACACTTTCCAACTTAAAAATGACTTTCCCAAAATGTTGCTATGAGAAATGACATAGCTTGACCAGAGCCGAGTACAATGGGCGTGTCACTACTCTCGCCCCCCTAGTCCTGGATATTATACCTTTATTAGTGTGCACTAAAGCCACGCTAACTTCTCTGGCTATCCACATGTTGACTCCTGTCAAACTTGAAGTCCATGAAAACCACCAGGTCTTTTTCAGAGCAACTGTTCCAGAGGTTGGGAACCTGCAGCCTCAAGGGCCTCTGGGTCTTCATATTGTGTGGCCTTTTGACTGACACCAGGGCAGCACTCGAGGACCCAGAGGGCTACACGTGGCCTCGAGGCCACAGGTTCCCCCCTTCTCCCCCCGACCTCTTCTGGCAGTGCTCCTGGTTAAATGCTGAGACTGAATGACCCAAGTTCCCAGGAAGTGAGTAAAATTCTGTAGTACAGGGTGGAGGAAGGGCCGGCGATGGGAGTGGACAGTAGAGGGGGAACATGTGTGCACTGTAGAGATGGAATGTGTCATCGTCATTTAATAGGTCTTTACCCAGTTGGGTTTCTAATACCAAGAGTACTACAGGGACAATACCACAATTTCAACTAGAAACATGAAACCGTAACAGTGATCTCACCATGAGTTCACTGGAGAACACGAACATAACCAACTTCCCCGGGTCTACAATATGCTTTGTTCTCTAACAGAGGGGGGTGGGGGATAGGGTTGGGGAGGGTGGGAAGGAGGAGGGGTAAAATCAAAGCTAACAATGTCATCGCCTTTCTCCAAAGCCTTAATAATTAGCTGTGACTAACAAATTCCACATGGGAACCAACTTGGAAGAAAATGTTTCATAATCTTCCCTGTTGCCAGTGGGCCAAAACTTGCCTGAAACATGTCCTCTAACACACAGGGAGTTCTCACCTCAGAAGAAAACATGAAAAATCCAATGGCCTTGAGAAATTCAGAGCTGAAAAGGAAATATTTCTAAAGAAGTCAGTCAAACTGAACGTTGAATCCTGGAGATGCTCAGCCTTTGCTAACTGTGCTTAGAATGTCTTGGCCTTCACAGTCTCAAATTTCAGACAAAGGGGCAGAGGCGAATAACCTGGAGAGGACTTGTGCCTAACAATGTTAATAAAAAAGCAGGTTTTCTATAAGGAGGCGGGTTTAGACGAAATCATTGGTAAAGGTCATCTGTGTTTGCAGTACACTGTGCTATGGTGGAGGCAGAACACAGTGGATGCACTATAAATTCAAGGGGTGGACAGGTGAATAGATGCCTACTGCCTGCCCCCACCCCATGAAACTTTAGATGGGTGCTGTGCTAAACAAAGGGGGAGCCAGGATTCTTTGTGTAAGGGTAAATCTTGACTAGGCCTGTGTCGGTCAACAACACAGACACAGCCCTCAAGTTCACTCCTACCAGAGCCTTCCAAGCAGGGGATTTTATGATTCTGACCCTGCTAATATTACGCTTTTGAAAAATCCCCAGGGTACAGGGAAATGGTAACTCGTCAGGCAGATAGTACACATTTTACTTGGGCTGATTACTTATTAAAAGAAATTTCCTCAGTGCTCTGCTGCATGGAATCAAAAAAAATTTTTTTTAAAGCGCTCAATCCATCTTGCACAGACAATTCGGTGGTATGTCAAAGCTGTTAGTCAAGGTTACTTAGCCAGGTAGTGCCAGTGGTTGGAGTTTGACAAAATCTTCAACTGGGTACCCAGAGCAATGGGTTACTTTGGTACTGTAATGCCGATAACGGGGAGGGGAGCATTAGAAAAAGGTTCACAGAAAAAACTCTCTAAACCACCAATTACCACTATCTCTGCTGCCGGCATCTAAGCACAGATACAGACTAGAGAAGGAGAAACACATTTTAACGGCATATTTTCCCCTAGATGGTGGCCCCAATTCTAAGCTTTAATCTCCTTCATGCAAAGCACACACAAAGCCATGGGCTCTCTCATACTGTAGATCATGCCGGGTCCAAGAGAACCTAATTTAACTACCACTGCTTAAAATCACACAGCACTTCAGAGCGTCTTTCTCCTGCCATGAAAACATCACAATAATTCTTGATCTCTGCCTCACTTGACAGCTCAACCCTCCCATGGCTGCAAAGCTTCCCTGTCAGTTAGGAATCAGTTACACGGGTTCCAGATGTGTCATACAGAGCATCCAGATGAAAGGCAGACACCTGACCCCCCCTTCCCATTGCTAGTTCTGTTTCGTAGCTCTTGATGCTGCTTGAGAATACTGGCATGGTCGCCACAGATCCCTGGACAGAGCAAGCTGAAAGTGATTTCTCTGTGCAATTAAAGGGGTCTTATATTAGCCTACAGAGCATATCCGTGCCTAGCCCAGCCAAATGACATACATGCCAAATGCCACAACAGCAAGAGAGCGGAAGATCTGATCTTTGGGATAAAATGTACAGTCTCTCTGCAAGCTGCCTGGAAAACTGGCCCAATGAAACCACCTTTACAAGCCCACCTGCTTCCAAAGGGCATTGGAGGTTTCTCTCTCACCAGCTGCACAGTCAGCCCCTTCCCTACTCCATGACACTATAGCATATAGGTTTTTAATTTGTCTATACACTGGATAAAAATCATTGCTGTTTTTAACAAAGGACAGTCTACTGTGAAATGTACCATAACTGGGCATAATAATAATGATAACAAAGATGATGGGAAGAGCTAGTATTTATATATCATTTTAAGGTTTGCAAAGTACTTTACATACATTATCTCAACTGATCCTCGCAGCCACCCTGAGAGATAGCTGCTACTACTATATGCAGACACACACATTTTACAGAGCAGGAAACGGAGTCTGAGACAGGTTAAGTGACTTGTACAGGGTCACACAGGTAGCGAATGTCTGAGGAAGGATTTGAATTCAGATTGTTCTGACTCCCACGTTCAATACTCTATCCACAATGCCACCTACAGAATGTAATGGATGATTCACAGAGAAATTGTTCAGGGCCTGAAATAAGCCTGATGAGAGCATCTCAAGTGAGAAAGTACCAGATGGAACTGTGATGTGACCTCAAGATGATGATGATGATGATTCTTCTTCTTCTACTACTACTACTACTACTACTACCACTACTACTACTACTACTACTACTTCCTTCTCCTCCTCCTCCTCCTCCTCCTCTTTTTATCCTTCTTCACAGGGGGAGTCCTTGTCTTGTAGAGGCCATCATGGCCAAAGAGCAGTTCTAGAATCATGGAATCTCAGAAATGGAAGAGACTTCATGAGTTACTCAAATGGGCCACTTTTCCAGTTGACATTAAACCACTAACTCTTTGGGGCTGAGGCATTCAACAGGTTTATCAAAAAGGGAAGGAGGGATAAGAGATGAGAGCTTGAAGGGGGTGGTAGAGCCAAATGAGAGTTTTGTTTTGTTTTTAAAGATAGGGGATCAGCAATCATACTGCCAATTCTTTCAGTATAGTGGGATATATCTGAATCTAGTAACAGCTGGGCATCCTCTTATTAGGTCTCTAGTTATCTTGAAATCAGCTCCCCATTAGCCATCAGGTTTCATCCCCCTTCACTTTCCAGTACAAAGATTATTCTCCTTAGCAGATAAAAGAGAAACAAAAAGAGGACATTCTATCTATCTCTCCCATTATCTTTTCTGACACTATTCAACAAGAGTGGCCTCATTCCTTCTTTGACTCCCCAACTTCTCCAATACAGGTTAAAAAGAAACAAAACATAGATGCCTACTGAGGTTCTTTCCAGCTCTAGAATGAAAGGAACTTTCCTGTAAGTCCTCATTTTCCTCCTCAGCTTCAGCTTTTTTTGAACTTCTACAATCCCAGGAGATCTTTTTGTTTGTTTTTGTTTTGTTCTGTTTACCATATTGATATATTTTGTTGGGTCAGAGAAGCCGCTTCCCCCAAATAAGCTATCGATTTTTAACCAAAAAGGAGATGTGTCCTTTGATCTTTTCCATCTTAGTGCTGACATTGACTGTCATGGTTGACCAGACTTCTATTGCTTTTCTGCATATCTTCATTTATTTACATTGCTCTGGTCATTATGTATAGCACTCTTTTGTCTCTTTGTCTACTCTGTTTAATTCTTCTGATGCTTCTCTTAATTCTTCACCCTCATCACTCCTTAAGGTGTAGCAATACTTCATTACACACATAGAGCATACTTTGTTCAGCCATTCCTCAGTTATTAAGCACACGTTTGGTCCCAGAAACTAGGGTGCCATGAACATTGTCTAGACATAGAGAATTCTCTTGATATCACACTATTCTTACAAGACTACAGCACATATTACCTGTTCTTGTTTTTAAAATCCAAGCTGCCTGATGAAATTCTATTTGCATCCACAGCTATCTTTTTAGACAATTCTTTTTTGAAGCTTCTCATAATTATTTTTCAGTGTTGAGCTTCCCTCTTTTTCTGAGCTGAATTCCCTTGTAGAATTTTAAGCCATAGGAATCTACCTATCCTTTCTCTGAACTCTTTGAAATCTAAATCTAATCTCATCTTTGAAATCTTTCCTAAAATCTAGTCCAAGTGACACACAACACTGTATTTTTTGTTCCTCTTCTTTTACAAATTCTAAGATGGAGTGGTTGCTTTCTTTAATGTTTCCATCATTTCCATTTCAGCAACCGATACGTATCAAGGCCAGTCAAGAATTTGTTATCTGCTCTTTTTTGGGGGGTAGACAAAGCTCCAGTAAATGTCTGGATAATTGAAGTTTCCTGTCATTATCTATCATATCATGCTCCCTTGCCAGGCTATGATCTATTTCCCAAACTCTATATCTGTTTCTTCTTTCTGTCTGGGTGGTCTATAGCATACTCTAATGAAATTAAACAAATTCTCTCCACTCTGTTCCCCTACTCTACTTCCCGTATTCCCTCAAGCATCAATTCTTAATATTCAATGTTAGATGATCCCATTACCACTTTTACTTATTCCATTTCTTTTGAACTATACCCTTCTAGAGTACGCACTAGTTATGGGTCTCAGCCCAACCAAGTGCTAATGTTGGTGATGAAATCTAATTTATCTGCTTGTATTAGGTTCATGGGTCACAGGAGCATGGATTTAGAGCCAGAAGGAACCTCAAATGGCATTTAGTCCAACCCCTTCATGTTAGAGAGAAGAAAACTGAGGCTCATCTGGGACAAGTGACTTGCTTAAGAACACACAGATAGAAAGTCTGAGAAGTGGGATCTGAAGACTCAGTTCTTTATGGAATTGGCTCTCTTTCTTCTGACTACACTTAGCTTCTTATCAAAGCTCTGTGTATCTTTATATAGACAACATCTCAAGAAATGGATTTTATTGCTGATGCCTTTTGGGGATTTTATCTCCCATGACTTTCTTACCGATCTCCTGCTATTTTTTCTTCATCACCTTAACTCCTCTCTATGGTACCTAGTTTGGTCAATAGAGAGTAATAAGTAGTTGCTTCCTTTAAGTTTAAAGGCCATTTGATTAGATTTTAAGACTGGGTAAATATGTGTGTGTGTATCTGTATCTATATCTATTTCTATGTCTAGCCCTTCATATAGGCACTCCACCCCTGATCAAGAACTCATCATTCCTATATTTTAAGTCATGATTCAAAAGATCTAAATCCTATTCTCCAACACTATATGTTTAATCAGGCATTCACTTCCCATGATCATTGGTTTTCTGTCTTGCTACTGGAGGGAAAGGTGTACATTGGCAGGCAATGCCGGGAACCGAGATGAAAAACAAACTACGACCTGTTTTTGAATTTGGTATGTCCTGAATTATTAAAAAATAACATTACAATATCTTACCCAACCCTCCTAAACTGGTATACCTGCCTTTAATGCTGTAAATAAATAAGAGGAAATAGAAAATTCTCAATCCATTTCCTTCCCACAGGGTAGCAGTGGGGGAAATGCTGAATGTCCATCATGAAAAGGAACATTTATGTGGCAGCGATAATAATGGCCAGACCCCTATGTCGGTGGGCACTTTAAGCAAACACAGGAAGCTTCTAGGTATCTAGAGATGAAGTGGTTTCCTTTGCAGTCTGAGAGAATTAGAGGCTGGGCCACAAAAGATGCCTTCCTGAGATAGTGTAAATACTGAGCAACCACACATGGTGGGGTTTGAACAGGGAAAACAAATGTTGAGGATATTCTAAAATGCTTTTCTAAGTAATACCCAAACTTTCTCTCTCTCTCTCTCTCTCTCTCTCTCTCTCTCTCTCTCTCTCTCTATCTCCCCCTCCCTCCCTCCCTCTCTCTCTCTCTCACGCACTCACACACACACACACACACACATACACACACACACACACCTTTTAGGACAGCAGAATAAGCAGGGCTTTTACCCAGGAAATAAAGGTGGAGATTGAGAAGATCAGGGTTAGAAAACACGGAAACAGGTGCTGGGGAAATGGGTATGTGATGCTTTCTACACAAACCGAGGCCAGATGTTTTAAGAGATGACTTGCCTCGGCTATTATCCCTAGACTTAAGTCTAGACAATAATTCCTTGTAACCTGGTTCCTGTTGGATCCGGTGAGATCGAGAATATGTCAAGATCGATTCAGAGTCACAAAGCAGAGAACGGCCCTCAGAATGGACATTTTCATGGTATGTCCAGTGACACTCCAGAAGATCTCAGAACTTCCCTTTGTGCCTGGTGAGGCTGTGAGGCACAACAGGTTAAGGGGGAGGAAGGTGCCACCAGGTACTTGTAAAAGTACACCTGGCATTCCCTTCTTGGTCTCATGGGGCTGTTTACAAGTCCCTCTGGGAAGGCAGAAGGAGCCAACCAGTGTCTCCTAAACTCAATCATAGTACTTGCTGATGTAAATGAGGTGTCAGAGAGGTGGGGACCTGAATTCCCTAAATCTCAGGCTGCTTATTAGGTAGCTAACTCTCTTAATTATCCATGTGATTGAGGGAGCCCATAGTCCTAAATGACAGATAAGCCAAAATCCACTTTCTTTTGTTTATGAATGTTGTGTTTCTGTTGTTTGTTTTGTTTTGTGGTAGATTTTCCTTCTTAATTAATTACGGTTTATTTGGGTTAATGTTAAAATTATCTTGCTTTTCCAAACCTTTATCAACAGGGAAATAGGGAAAGGCAGCCTGGATTAATGCTGCACTGGCATCAAAACTGTCTGAATTATCCAAGATAACATGCTGCAGTGAGTAGAGAGACTTTGGTTCAAATTGTTTGGCAAATCCTTCCTAGCTGTTTGACCCTGTGTAAAGTTACCTAACCTCTCTGACCTAGTATCTTCCTCTGTAAAATGAAGGAGTTGGCTTTGATGATCTCAAAGTTAACTTCTAGCTCTAAACCGATGACCCCAGGATGCCCAAAGCAAACAATCTACATGTGGATAACTGAGAGTCGAATGTATTTGAAAGTACTCATTAGTAGCAGCTGGCTGCTAATACTCTAGGTGGTCTATGCATGTGGTGGTGGGAATTTGCCTCAGAACATGTATTTTGACATATTTTGTTTTTATAATATTAACTACATTTCCCAATATATTTATCCTCTATCTCCCAAAAGACCCATCCTTTATGACAAAGAATAAAAAAGAAAGAAAAAGCGTTCAGTAAAATTGACCAACAAAAGCAACCAAGTATGACATTATACGAAGTCTTCCATACTCATAATCCTCACCTCTGCAAAGAAAGGGAGGTGCATTCTCATATCTCTTTACTGGGGCCTACCTCAGTCATCACAATTTCACAGTTGTCTTTCTTTCGTTCTTCCTTCCTTCCTTAATTCTTTTCTTTCTTTTTTCCTTCCTTCCTTCCTTTCTTTTTTCCTTCTTTCCTTCCTTCCTTTCTTCTTTTCTCCCTTTGTCTTTTCCCTTCCTTTCTTCTTTTCCTTCTTTCTCTTTCCCTCCTTCCTTTTCTTTCTTTCTCTTTTTCCTTCCTTTCTTCTTTTCTTTCTTTTATCCCTTCCTTTCTTTTTCTTTCTCTCTCTCTTTCTTTTTGCTATCCTTTTCATCTACATTGTTATTGTGTACACTATTTTCCTGATCCTGCTCGCTTCATTTAATCTTCCTCTGCTTCTCTTTTTTCTTCCTAGTCATCATTTCTTACAATGCACAAATATTCCTTTACATTTTTTTTGTACCCCGCTTGCTTTACTGATCCTCAAACAATGGGCATCTACTCAGTTTCCAGTGCTTCAGACAAGCATTTATGAAGCTCTTGCTGCATGCAGAACATCATAATATAAAATTTAGATGCAAAGAGGAGAATCAAGGTTTATCTAAGACATGGCCTCTGACATGTAGTCTAGAAGGAGACTAGAAGACATACTTGTAGATAATAAGAACCCGAGTCTCTTTGTTTTTCACTATATCACACTGCTCTCTGCTACCATAGTGGACAGTCCCTAGTTTATCTTCCTTACATCGCTGCTAAATCTTTCGTGTCTTTATTCCTCAAAGTGAGATTTAAGGCATTCCGGGGTTAGATGCCACAACACAAAGCAGTCAGTGCTAGAGTTCAGATTATGAGAAATTTGATTTCCAGATTGTCGTCCCACCCTTTGGCCAAATATGCTGATTAAGTAGCTGTTAATGCCATGCAGGGGGTTTCTGGATGGCTGGACCAGATAGCCTCTAAGGTCCCTTCCAATATTCTATGATCCTACAACTGTCCAAAATGAGCTGAACATGATTCAATGAAGACTCAGAAGAAGGGCCAAGTAGATCAGGAAGAAAAAAAAATCAAGGTATTAACACTGGCTTAAGGAACGCTTCAAATCTAGGTGACTATGTCCAATACAGCCAATTTCAGTAGAGAAAGGAATCTGTGATTGACAGTCCATACACAAGAGAAAATAAATATTTTACACTGTTTAAGTTGTTTTCTGTATTTCAGAGCAAAGATGAGGAGTTTGAGATCTAAGCCTGTCTATGGTGTCTTAGATGAGCCCTATGGAATTGCCTGAGGAAAATGACTTGCACAAAGTCACAAAGCTACCAAATATCAGAAGTGGGGTTTTGTGGTCTAGCCAAGTTTAGCCCTACAGCACGCTAAGCCTAAAAGAAAAAAAAATAGAGGGTAGCTAGGTGGCACAGTGAGTAGAGCACCAGCTCCGGAGTCAGGAGGACCTGAGTTCAAATTTGACCTCAGACACTTGACACACTTACTAGCTATGTGACTCTGGGCAAGTCTCTTAGCCCAGTTGCCCTACCTTTCCCCCATTAAAAATAAATGAATAAAAATAAGTAAAAAGAAAAAAAGAAAATTAAAGAAACTAATTTATCCGTAACTCCACGTCATTAGACTCCAGAGTATAACTCAATATTTTAAAATTTTATTTTCAATGAACAAGCATTTGTTTTCTTTTTCCCACTTCACTAATTTAAATGAAAAGCAAAACTCATAATACATTTGCATAGTCAATCAAAACGAATTTCCACATGGATCCTGTCCAAAAATGTATGTCTCATTATGCATTTTGAATCAATCATTTTTCTAAGAGTAAACTATAAGATCCCTGAGGCCAGGGACTGTCTCACTTTTTATATTTATATCCCTGGACTTAATATAATGCCTGGCAATTACACTTATCATTCATTCATTCACTCGACATTGGACAAACATGAATCTTCAGTTTTATTCGGGTTTAGTGGGAAAAGCACTGGCTTTGGAGGCACGACAGGGGAAGGAATCCTGCTTCTGCCATGTGCTTCCTGCGTGGCCCTTGGAGCCTAGACTTTCTTATCTATGATATAAGGAGGCTGGACTCTCTGGCCTCTAAGGTCCAGTTCTAAATTTAAGATTCTATGACCCTCAAATAATTATCGAAGACCCACTCTGTGGCCAGCACTGACCCAGGTACTATGGTACTACACAGAAGTCTAAGACATAGTTTGTACCCTCAAGGAATTTATAATATGGTTGGGGAGGTAAGGCAGACACACAGGAAACATTTAAATAAAAACTAACAAAATGAAAAATAGATGAAGAAGTAAAATTTTTAAAATCAGGCAAATATACAAATAAAAATAAAAACAGCTAAATAAATTAAAATAAAATGGAAATCTCAGTTAAGTAAATAGCCAGATAGAGAAATGAAAAAAAAAACCCAGTTAAATTAAAAAAAATGCAAAACACAATAAAGGGCAAAATAAATGGTTCAGAGACAGAAAGGAAAAAACACCCAACACTGGCCCTGCCCTCAAGGGGCTTACAATTTAATAAGGGGGATGAAACATGAACCCAAAGAACTACAATACAAACTACACATACTCATGAGATCACAAATTCAGGGGTGGAAGGACCTCACAGATCCTCTAGCTCAACCCCACTTATTTTACACATGAGGAAAAGGTATTCAGAGGTGAAAGGACTTGCAAAAGACATATAGGCAATAAGCAGCAAAGCCAGGGTTTGAACACAGGTTTTCTGCCTCTAAATTCACTGCTCTTTGCCCCACACCAAGCTGCTTCTTGGAGTACTTCACTTAACCTCTTAGTTCTCTAGGTACCCCTTTAGTGTTCTCTCTCTCCCTCCCTCTCTCCCTCTCTCTCTCTCCTTCTCTCTCCCTTTCTCTCTCTTTCTCTCTCTCTCTCACTCTCTTTCTCTCTCTCTCTCTCACTTTCTCTCTCTCTTTCTTTCTCTCTCTCTCCCCCTCCTTCTCCTCCTCCTCCTTCTCTCTCTCCCTCCCCTCTCCCTTTCTCCCTTTTTCCCTCTGTCTTTTCCCCTCTCCCTCTCTCTCTTCCATTTCCCTCTCCCTCTCTCTCTTCTCTCTGCCCCCTCTCCTTTTCTCTCCCCTCCCCCACCCCCGCTCTCTCCCCTTGTCTCTTTACACATATGTACATCATATACACTGTGAGATAGAAGACAGATAGACAGGTAATATGAGCTATTACTTTTACCGTCATATCCTAACAGTGGGAAAACCCACACTTCTAGGCTCCAAGTACCTTAGTACAAACTGAATGAACTCATTCCATTTATTCTTATTCCTAGGAATAGTAATTAAGAAGCATCATGTTAGAGTGGACAGAGAGCTGGATGGCCTGGTGTCCAGTCCTGCCTTTGACATATATACTGACTGCCAGACTCTAGGCAAGTCACTTAAGCTCTCAATGCCTCAGGTCTAAGACTGACTGTAAATTGAAAACCTGTCAACTTCTATTGGCAGAGGGAGTTTGCTCACAAAGGAATTCCCTATATTAGTAAAATCCCAGGTCCAGCCCCTATCCCTATTACTAGAAATAATAAAGTAAATTTCTTACTAATGAATGAGTTTCTAAAAACCCGCAGGTGATACTGGGGCGAAAAATGAAACGGGAATATGGTACAAAGGGCAAGCCTGTAATTCAGCCACACAGCTCTTTCAAAATTTGCCTTTGGAATCCTGACCTCAATCCCTCTGCAGAAGCTTCCTCTTCTGGGTCTAATCCACACCAAGGTGGAATCTGGGGCCCGGTCTATCCAGTTCGAGGTGAACTTCCCACTCCACCGAAACAAAAAGTGATCCCCACCCACTCCTTTGTTGTTATTTCTTAAAGAGCTATTGATGCCTCCAGGAAATCTTTGAAAAACATTTAATCTGCCAACACTGCTCCTGCTTTTGAACACTGTTCTTCCTTTCTTATTACTGGGCAAGTTTGCAGGAAAACAGACACTATGTTTTATAAATAGAACATTATTCACTGTTTTCTGGAGGTGTCTGCTAAAAATAAAAAGGGCTTTGCCTGTTTCTGTATTGTTTTCATTTTTTTATAAAGAGCAAAGCTGAATAAAAGGAGCTCGCATTGGCTCTTCAGTGTGGATCAGAGCTAGTTTTCTCTCACTCTTGTTCACGAGGGAAAGGCCAGACTCCGGAATGAGAGGCCTGGGTTCGAATCTTAGTTCTCACACAAGTCATTTAACCTCTTAGATCCTCAGTTTCCTCTTCTCGAATATAAGAGTTAGGCAACATGGTCTTTGTGGTGCCTTCTAGCTCTAAATCAGTCATCCTGAGGAACCCGGGTTCACATAGCCACAGAGTACATGGCTAAAAAGTAAGGACACGCTTTTAAAAAATGGACCAGAGCTCCAAAGGGTCAAATGAGGATGTTCCCCTTCAGAGGCTGCCCACAGAGTCTAACATTTTGGAGGATTCCCCTTTCGGAACTGCTCTTTTTGACTTGGAAAATAGCCATGTGGAGATAGAAATTTTAAAGAAAAAATTGTACAGACGAATTTGGTTTGAATTATTAAGATTTTCTCTTTCACTTTCTTAAGTCTGGAGTAACAATCAACAAAACAACAAATCAAGCTCCAATTTTTAGCATTTGTCAGTTTCTGAAATGTAAATGCTCACAATGAAAATTTAACAATCAGCTCTGGCAAGTCAGTACCAGCTGGCTCCAAGACAACCCTGCAGCCCTGAGAAGTAAATCTTGACTTCATTGACCTTCGAGTTGGAAGACTGACTTAAGCTGTGATGCTTGCTCCTGCACTAAATGGCTTCTGACCACTGTGTTTTCATATATATACACATATATACGCACATATATACATACATGTTTGTAACCTTTTTCCATAATATTGCACTTAGATCTTGAAGATACAGTAAGCAATATTTTTTTTATTTGTGGGAGAGCTTAAAGAAACAAATGGGGTGGATAGACAGATAGATGGAGAGACAGATAGATAAGTAGATACTAAATAAATAGATGATAGGTATATAGATGGGTTGACAGAGTTGATAGCTAAGTAACTAGGTGATAGAGATAGGTAGATAGGAAGTTGATAAATACATTGGTAGGTGATAAGTAGATAACTGATAGATAAACATAGATGATAGAGAAAGGAAGATAGTTAATATATAAATAAATGATAGAGATAGGTAGATAGATGGATATATAAACAGTTGATAGATAAATAGCTACAATATAGAGATAGGTAGGTAGATAGTTGATAAATAGATAGATGATAGGTAATTGACAATTGATAAATAGATGATAGGTAGGTAGATAAATACATAAAGACATCAAAAACTAAACTATATCAGACTACCAACTTTGTCTCTTGCTGTTTTCATGTCTCTCCAACAACCCCCTACCATCTTTTAGTTAGCTAAGGCCTTGGAAAACAGGCTTGCAATGTGTCAAGAATCTATGCTTTCTTTCTCTATCATAACAGATGGCAGCCCATGCATAACTCAGTAGATTAGTCTTGAAGAGTCTCCAGGGGCTCAGAGGGGTGTAGTCTCATAGCTAGAGTCAGAGGTAGGGTTTTGAAATCAAGCCTTCCGGACTCCAGGTCCAGTATTCTCTCCACTCTTCCATACTACCTCTTTTGAAAAGGAGATCATCAAGATTATTAGAACTGCGTGCAAAAGAAAAGTTAATAAGGTTCTAAGAGTCTGAGAATCTTTTTCATGGACCTGTCTGTGAGATTTTGTTTAAGGCCCCTTGATAGCTATATTAGCACATCAGAGCCCCTGTTTGCTTACTTTTCCCTTCACAGCTATATTCTAGAGGGGAGGCTGCCAGAAGTCTGACCTACAGATAAATGGGGAACTTCAGCTTGCCCTCCTTTGCCTCTTCTCAGTCCTAGTCCAGCTTTTTCTTTAAAATGGCAGAGATCACCCAGGTTACCAAATGACCTTTGACTTCAACTTCTTTTCATGAAGAAAATTGAAACCTTAGCTCACTGGTATTTGAGAAGCTAGAGAGCCCGGAAGTCACTATTTTTCACCAATATATATCCTCAGTCTAGTAACAGACCAAGGACAATGGCATCCAGTCACTGTGTCAGATCCCTTTAATAGAAATCTGGCCAAAATGCAAATCATATGTTGTTTCTTGACACTTCGGCTAAGCAGAAAAAAATCAAGAAGGAAAACAAAAGATGGCCCTCAAACTTTTCATAAACAGAAAAGGGAAAATTTCAGAAATCACTGGTAAGCGACAGTATTTGAAAAACACAGTATCTATCTTTATTTAGCTCCTTTTTCTCTTGCCCCATGAGCATTTACTTTCTTTTCTCCCCACTCTACCTTCCTACCCTCCAAACAGGGAAACTTATAATAAATATACATAATTAAGCCAAACAAATTCCTCAATTGGCCATACTCATAACTGTGTATCTCCTTCTCAGCTAGTAAGTGTCCGAGGCCATATTGAAACCCACAAAAATGAGTGTTCCTGACTCCAGGCCCAGCAGTCTCTCCACTATGCCATCTAGCTGCCCAGATAAATAGGGCTGATAAACATAGATGGTGGCTATAGAGAGGTATGGATAGTTGATAAACAGATTATGAGACAAATGAATAGATTGATATTAAATATATAAATAGCTAGCTGACAGATGGACAGATAGACTGATAGTTAATAAATAGCTAAATGATAGAGATAGTTAGGTAGATAGTTGATAATTTTGTAAACGTGCTTATATAATCAACCACATAATTTTGAGGCAGGATGGCGCAGTGAAAATAATGCTGCATTTGGAGTTAAAGGATCAGGGTTCAAATTCTGTCTCTGTAATAATGGTGCGGCCATGGCCAAGTCATTTAAATTCTCTAACCTTCAGTTTCCTCATCAGCAAACTGAAGGAGATGGACTAGAATCCCCTCCCCCCCCACCCCACTGTCCCCCACACACGTACAAAAGTCAATAGAGACCACTTGAGCCCTTGCAGTCGGCAAAATGAGATTTATATGCTAATAACTAGCTGTACACACAGAACTTCAAGATAATCACTTCTGTTATAGATACAGTCCTATATGCTGCCCTTATAGCGAGGACTTGGGTTCAAATGCCAGTTCTGCCACTAACTTCTAGTGTAACCTTGGGTAGGTTGTTTAATCTCTGTGGGCCTCAGTTTCTACATCTGGAAATTGAGGGGTCTAGACCTGAGCTTCCTGAGGGTCCCGTCTGGTACTAAGGGAAGGATCTTAGGAAGTCTCGAAAAATCAGAGCTGGTGCTGAGAACATCCTTCACAGATCACCCAGGATGTCCTCCATGAAAAGTATGGAATGCTTCCTCTATTTAAGCTGATGGAAATTAGCAGTGAAACAAATTAAAACAACAATCAGATTTTAAATGGCCTCTACCAGGAAATTAACTTTAATGGATATTGTCATCACATTGCTACCCTGTGAGGACCCAGACTCGTAGAGCTGAGACCCAATCAAAAACTGTAACAAATGGATTGAGTCACAATTCTGGACTTGTTTTATCTTTACTTCCTTGGCTTCATTTTAATATTCTACTTTCCTGATTCCCCCATTTTTAACACTATAGCTCACCAAAAAATTACTATGTATTTATTTTAGATACAATTGATATTTATTTATCTGTGTTCACTTTGTTTACTCTTCAACAATGTATAAGCTCTGTAAGGTCAAGAATTGTTTTGTCTTCTTCTCTAGGACACTAGTGCCTAGTGAGTGCCTGGCACACAGTAGGTGCTCAATAAATGCAGCTAGGTGGCACAGTGGATAGTGTGCCAGGCCTGGAGTCAGAAGACTCATCGTTCTGAATTCAAATTTGGCCTCAGACACTTATTAGCTATGCGATGCAGGGCTAGTATTCATGTTACTGTTTGCCTCAGTTTCCACATCTGCAAAATGAGCTGGAAAAAGAAATGGCAAACTACTGTAGTATCTTTGCCAAGAAAACCCCAAATGGGGTTATGGAGAGTCAGACATGACTGAAATGACTGAACAAACAACAAATGCTTACAGTGATCAGAGCCAATACATGACAAAAAAATGTCCTGATAGGAGACCATGGGATTTAAATCTATAAAATCTTAGAGCTCATCTGATCTAGGTCACTCATCTCACAGAAGAGGAAACTGAGTCCAAAGAGGTTTAAGTGACTCTTATATTGAGTTGAATTCAATTGCTATCCATTCCGGCTTTTTTCACAGTCAGTATTCTGACTCTGACTTTCAAGTAGGCTGCCGCAGTCAAAGGCCAACTGGGGATTTGAGTCTTTCCCCTGTCAGGGTCAGTGGTGGCTACTGAGACCCTGCTGCCTGGGTCTTTGGAGTTGCTCTTGAGAAAAACGCTACATCTATTTCCAAAGCTCTTCAATGATACAATCTGAGAGCTGGAAGTTACCTCAAAGGTCATCTGCTCTTCCCTTCACCCAAAACCCTTCTACAGCTTCCTGTATAAATACAGTCTGCCACAAGACTCTGAATGGCTGGGAACTCACTAACTTATTGGGGCAGTCCACTGCATCCTTCCACAGCTGTATTGTTCTAAAATTCTTCCAATGATCCTGCCCTTCAGTCATCTTTTCTTCTCTTTAAAAGGAATCTGACCAAACATTTTGTTACCATGCTTTTGGTAATTTCAGAAAGATCTCTTTGCTTTTCTTCTGCTGTTTTCCCAAATGTATATCTCATTTAACCAATCAGCATTTAAGCACCTATGTGCCAAGAACTAAGTACTGGGGATACAAGGACAGAGAAACAAACAATTCTTCCTCCCAACAAACTTATATTCTAATGGGGAAGATATCTGTGACATAATACATATCAGGATCATAGATTTAGAAGCAGAAAGGGCCTTAGAGGTCATCAAGTCCAACATCCTCAATTTACAGATAAGGAAGCTGGGTCCCAAAAAGGTTAATCACAGTGTCATTCACCTAGTATCTGAGCTAAGATTTGAACCCAGATCTTCCTGACTCCAATGCAGATTGATACTTCTTCTTAAAAGTCTTAGATCAGTCAGTCAATAAGCATTTATTAAACACTGGCTGTGTGCCAGGCACTATACTAAGTGCAGGGAAAACAAAGAATGATGAAAACAGTCCCTGAAACTCAAAGAGCTTATACTCTAATGAGAGAGCAATGTATATAAGTAAGTACATATGGTACATGATACATACAGAGTGGAGCTGACCCAGAGAAGTTCATTTAAACTCTCAGTCCCCCAAAACAACTATAGAATTCCCCACAGGTTTGTATGATCGATATCTTTTGATATTGTTCCACGTGTACACATCTTTCCTCTCTAGTTTTAAGTCTAGGCTCTGCTAGTAACTGACTTTGTGGCCTTGAGAAAGACATTTATATTATCTGACCAACAGCTCCCTGAGGACAGGGACTCTAGTCTTAACCCTACCATGACACCCAACACTATACCGGCCCCAGAAAATACACTTTATAAACACAACTGCCATACTACCCGGGGAGCAAGAAGAGCTCTGAGGAGGCAGAGATCAACGGGATGAGAAGGTCAAGGCCAAGGTGAGCAGAAAAGGAATGTTGAGGGGCCCTGATGAGCTTCAAGGGTTCAGGGACTCCTGGGGTAGAGCGTGAGCTCCCATATTCTAAAAAGGATAAAACCTCCAACCCTCTAAAGGTTTGCCAATCACTAATTATATTGCAATTATGCTATTTTAGGCCTCTGCTAATGAGATCTGGGAAGTGTCTTAATTACCCAAAATTATGAAAATAATTTCAAACTTGACTCTAGGGCTAATTTTACTCCACTTAAGAGGAAAAACATAAATGCGTGTACATGGGGTTATTTTTTATTAAGAAACAATCTGCATCAGACTTTTGCTACTTGTACACCCAGGGTCACATCATAATGCTTCTGCGTTTATGACTGCAGTTACAACATGCACAGCATAAACCTAAGACTGCTTTGGTTATTTCCATTACGAGAGAGTTGCAGAGGGAAGTTTCTTTTGATGTTATTGGCCTAGAAATCCCAATCCTTGTGCAGCAGGCAAGTGTATAAGAAATTCCCAAGGTTCCCAAAGCAGGAGGTCCAAGTCAGTAGACGGAAGTGAGAGTGGAAAGGGGTTGAAAAAGCATTACTTGTTTCTTTCAAACTGTGCCATTCCTACCCTGATATCTCTCCATGGCTGGAGATGAACCTGGGCTCTAAGGCTACACCAATGGAGTAAAAGTTCTATGAGCTGGATGGGCAGAGTCAGATAGTGAGCCCTGTCACCCTGGGCAGTTACTTCATCTCTCAACACTCTAGACAATTCTCTACGAATTTAAGGTTTTTTTTTTTCCCTTCAATAATCAAATATCCATTATTTTTTCCCTCCCATCTCCATTCACCTTTAAAAAAAAAAGAAATATAAAATGAAAAGTACAAGTTGTAGACATAATTCTGATCTGCTTTGGTAGAAGGAGTTTCTCATCTGGGAGTTCCCTATACCAATGAAATTGCATATTCAGTCCCTATCCCCAGCTCCTGACACATAGTAAGACCTTAATAAATGCATTACAATCATTCTTCCTATGATAGTAAGTTTCAGCAGAGAGGAGATACACATACTCTGTCATGTATAAATAGAAATTTTTTTTTTTGCATTTCAATGTTAACTAGTTTTTTCTGAATAAAACAGAATTTTCCCACATATGAGAAACCCTTTCACACACTGCACTTGAAGCTGAAGCATCATTCTTAAACAGGCTCTCTCCTGTATTCTGTAAGAGGGAAGCACACCATGTCCTGTTTTAGAGCCAGTGAGTGGACACATCCCTATTATGTAAAGGAATCTGAAATCTACAGCCTCACAAACCATTAATCTCATTTTTAAGAAGGAATGTGTTATCAGGCAATTGAAGGACACTTTTTGTGTATTTGTGTTTTTAAGAAAAATAAGAATAAAATAAAACCAAGGAGACTGGCAATGCTCTTTTAATTACTGCTGAACCATTTACTAATCAAATCATTCCCAGAAATTCCTACTAGAAACAGAAGCTCTCTAATGGATTAAAAAAGTGGTTTATTCCTTTCCTAATCTCCTCAGTCTCTTTAAATTCTGTGTTGACCATGAGACAGAGGGATTCATCAGTTTTGCAGAGAAAGTCACAAATGAAGCCGGTTCTGGATTTATATTTTTATATAACAGTTAGTAGGAACCACTGATAGATAACCAGCTATCTCCTGGAAAGAATGGGAAATATGCAGGTTGAGTAGCTCAAAGAAATGGTTTAATTATTCCTTCAAGAATGTGCTGCAAAGGAACCTTGGAGGTCTGTCTTCTTCATTTCACAGAGGAAGAAACTGAGGCCTAGAGAAGTCAAACATTTTGCCCAGGATCACAATGGTGACATCTGGGATTAAAACCCAGGTCCTCAGTCATTCTTCTTCTACAGGAATGCCTTCTCAATTGTAGTACTCTGTTGATTATTTCCAATTTATCCTGTAGTAGCTTGTCTGTACTAGTTATTCGTATGTCGTCTCCCTCATTAGAATTTGAGGCTCTTGAAGACAGTAACTGCCTTTTGCCTTCTTTTTTTTTGTCTCAAGGACTTAGCACAGTGCCTGACACATAGTAGTAGGTGATGCTGCTGCTGCTGCTACTGCTACTACTACTACTACTACTACTACTACTACTACCAGCACCACTACTACTACTTTTGCTGTTTACTCATTTTTCAGTCAGGTCCAACTCTCTGTGACCCCATTTGGGGTTTTCTTGGCAAAGACACAGAAGCAGTTCGTCATTATCACCTGGATAACCAGATGGATTGGATTTAATTGGATTTTCCAGATGAGGAAACTGAGGCAAACAGGGCGAAGTGACTTGCCCAGGGTCACACAGTTAGTAAGTGTCTAAGGCCTGATTTTAATTCAGGAAGATGAATCTGAACTCTCCTTTGGGCTTCGCAAATATTATCTCATTTGATTTTCACAACAACCCGTTAAATGGCATTATTAGCCCCATTTGACAGGGGAGGCAGCCAACGGTTAAGTGACAGTTAGTGTCTGAACCCACATTTGAACTCAGGTCTCCCTGACTCCAGGCCCAACGCTCTGTGCACTATCTCCATGCTTTTACTATGGCCATTTCCCGTGCCTGAAATGCACTGCTTCCTCTCCTTTGTCTCTTAGGATTTTCTTCAAGACAGCTCAAGTACCATCTTCCACTTTCCTGTTGCTCCAGCTGCCAGTGCCTTCTCTCCTCAACCTCCTCCTCATCTTCTATGCCCCCTTTCTATGTTTTTGCATATATCTATCGGTGCACAAGTCAGCTTCCCCATTCAAATGTAAGATCGTCGAAGGCAGGGGTTGTTTCAATCTTTTCTTGGCAGTTGCAGCACCAAGCACAGCATCTGGTACACAGTAGGTACTTAATAAATGCTTGTTGGGTTAGATTAGACTGCTTTGGACTTTGGGGGAACATCTTCCTCTGAGGAAAAAGCATTAGCTGTGAAGTGTACCCTCTACTGCTGTTGTTGTCTGTCCTTCGTTTTCGAAGAGGATCATGATGCCTTGTTCAATGACTCCAAGGTGACTTGTTTGGGGTTCAGCACATGAGCAAAATGTGAGTAACTCTTTAGATAAAATATCAATATTCGCCTTATCCAAACAGAATTATTGGTTGTATAAATCAATACTTACCCTAACTCACTCCCTTTTCCCCCACAGTACACACACACACACACACACACACACACACACACACACACACACACTATCTGCCAAACTAAATCCATTTTCCGTGTAGGAAAATTATGTAACCATATTAGCTTCTAGGTGGCTCAGAGAATAGAACAGTGGTCCTGGCTTCAGGAAGACCTGTATTCAAATCCAGCCCCAGACACCTGCTTACTTCAATAAAACATAAAACAGGGATAATAACACCTACCTCCTAGAGTTTGGAGGATTAAATGCAATAATATTTATAAAGTACTTTGCAGATCTTACAGCTCTCTATAAAATGCTAGTTATTATTCATTATTATTAAAATTCACTGAGATATTCACTGTCATTTTCATCATCCTAGGGATGGGAGAGAGAATTTCCTTCTTCCCTTTGCAGAAATTTCCGCAAATATCCCTATGACTAGCGATTTTTAATAAAAGAGTTTGACCAAGTTTTCGCCCACTTGAAAAAAAAAGATTTCTGGACCACTTATAAATACCTCCATAAATATATATGTGTACACATGTGCATATATATAGATACATATACACCATGCACACACATATAAATACACATGTATAGCCACACAAATATAATATATACGCATGTGTATATGCATGTATAAACATTTACATACACACATTATATTATTTATGTGGACGTGTGTGCTTTTACATGCATGCATATATTTACACACATATATTCATGTGATATTTTGCCAAACATTATACATCATGTCAGATATAATATGCATGCATGAATACATGTATATAAATATATGTTTATGCATGCAAATGTACATATACATACATACACATAGATACATACAGACACATACAGGGCAGCTAGGTGGTGTAGTGAATGGATTACTGGGCCTAGAGTCAGGAGAAATCATCTTCCTTAGTTAAAATCCAGCCTCAGACACGTACTAGCTGTGTGACCCTGGGCAAGTCACTTTACCCTGTTTGCCTCAGTTTCCTCATTTGTAAAATGAGTTGGAGAAATGACAAACCTGTTCAGTATCTCTGCCAAGAAAATCCCAAATGGGGTCATGAAGAGTTGGACAGGACTGAAAACAAGTGAACAAAAACAGCAAAATACATATGTACAAACAATACATGATAGATGCATGAATGTATATGTCCATAAATATGTATATGCAATATACACAAACACTAAACATATGCACGAATGAATATGTATATAAATATGTATATGCAATACAAACGTTAATATAAAACATGTGTGAATGTAAATGTATATAAATATGTATATGGAATACACACAAATAATATAAAATGTATGCATGAATGTGCACATATATACAAACATATATATATATATATATACAATACAAGAATATGTATGTATATATTTTTTCCATATGTGTAGGTATGTGCACCTATATGTCTACATAATCTTGCCAGAGTTCTTAGGATACTGTTATCCAGCCCTGGTATAGTAGAAGAAGCATTGGCTGGTAATCAGAGGACGTCAGTTGAAGCCCCACCTCTGATGCTTTCCTACCTGCATGACTAGCCTATGATGTCCTTGGGTCTCAGGTTCCCCCTTTGCAAAATGAGGAGATTGGATCCTGTCACCCCCCAATAAGTACTCAGTGAGCATGTGTTAAATGAATGAAAGAACGCTGGAGAAGACTTGATATTTCTGGAAATGAGCTAGTTCCGAGGCTAAAGAATAAATCTTTTTTTTTTTTTTTTAAACTCCCGGTGCTATTTCTGACTCCCGAGATCTGGAGCAGAATGATTTCTTTAGAAAGAAATTTGATTAATTAAGGCTTATTGAAACTCGTTTAAAACCCAAATAAATGGCTATCCCTTGGAAAGGTTAAACAAGATTGGGCAGTCTTCCTAGAAGGCTGGGATGAGCTGAAGTTTGCCCTTAAAAATGAGAAAGGTGGACTAGACCGCCTGCATAATGAGCCCAGCTCTCTAGAGAGGCCACAGTTGGCCTGTGATCTGCATTCTCTGCTCACTGAAAACCAGTAATGAAAATGAAGTAATGGGGAGCCTGGCGGTGTCATTTTCAATTGCTCAAAATTGTTTTGTTTGTCTCACAAATGGCTTCAAATGCGTCAAAGACGTTCTCCGCTCAGAGGACAATGCCCACAGCAAGGCAGAAATCAGAAAGCAGTTTCTGGGTTATTCTGAACCAAAAAGAAGGCATCCAATTTTTTTTTTTCAAAGGGATGCATATTTTCCAGGCTGACCTAACTCCACAATAGCTCAACCCAGTTTTATTTCATTAAATATCTCTATCTATATACATATATATACACACGTGTGTGCGTGTGTGTATGTGTGTGTGTTCTAAAATAACTCCCCTTACGGCTGAAATGAGGAGGAAGTCAGGAAATCGGGGTCTCACATAAATGCCTGAAAGGAAGGGAAACTTTTTCAGTTCTATTTTTCCTCTGGGTCTTAGGCTTTTGGTTCTAGGTTATTTTATTTCTTCTTTTTTTGCCCTTTGCCTTAATTATTTTGGCATAATGTATTTTATTGATTCATGTTCTAGGACCATGCATAATTTTAGTTATTCTGTCTTAGGCATTTAGTTTGCTAATTCCCACAGGTGTGTGATGGGATTCCATGATTAAAGGCACCATCTCGTAGGATCAGGGATCTGATGTGGGAAAGGACCATCAAAGGCTATTCAGCCCCACACCTTCTCTTTTCAGATGATGAAAGTGAGTAGTAGCTACATGTCAGAGGCAGAATTTGAACGCAGGTGTCCCCGACTTTCACTACGCCACGTTGGTTCTCTGCCTGAGAATTTGTTCTCTCATCTTATGGTTTCTGGGAGCTTCCATGCTTATTCCTGTCCCTCCAAATGGGACAGATTTCCCATAACTTTCAGGGAATCACTGATTGCTTTGAATCGAGAAAAAATAGCGAGATTATAATTTCTTAGCAAGCCTCATCACCAGAAAATTGGAACAAAGGATGTTTTGGAGAGGGGGAGGGGAAAGTCCTATATGACTAGAAAGAGCAGGACAGTGATCGGCATCAATGAATGAAATCATGGCTCTTCAGAAATGCTGAAGAAGATATTCTAAAGGAACCTTTACAGTGGTAATTCTAGATAGTTCTCAAGTTAATTGATGTATCGCCTGTAATAATATTCACCAATTTTACTATGTTATGTGCGTGTGTGTATTTTTTATTGCTTCCTCTTTTAAAAAAAAAACATTGCATCCATCCTCAGATATATCCCTCCTTGCTCACCTATCCAGGGAGTCATCCCTTGTAACCAAGATGAAAAAATTATGAAAAAACAAAGCAATTAACAAAACTACTCAACATAATGATGGCTTGACTGCATGCGCCATACTGCACACCCATCTTCTCCCACTCTCGCAATAATGGAAGCAATGTGCATTTTCTCAACTCTTCCGCAGGGTTAAGATCTGTCATTATAATTATGCAGCATCCAGTTTCTTGGTCCATTGTTTCTAAACACTTCACTAAGAGAAATTCTCAGAACAAGCCCTGGAACCCACACAGGGCAGAGAGTCAGGCTGGGACAGTGGAAAAGGCATGGAGACGGCTTTAGAGATAGGGTCCAGTCACAAGGTCAACCACTAACCATAAGGTGGCCTTGGGTAAGTCACGGCCCTTTGGGACATTGTTTTCTGTGGTTTTTTTTTAAAATGAGGCAATTGGAATAAAGAAGCCTAAGGTCACTTCTAGCTCTTCATTTCAGAGGTTCTTGGAACCACTCACCACCCAGATTCCCTGCATATGGTTCCCATAGGATGACAGGAGCTCTTGCCTTGATCTTTCTCAGGCCTCTCCTAGTGAGAGTCAGAGAGCTTTGGAGTGGGCATTTAGCCCCTTAATCTGGGGACGGACGAAGGATCACAGACTTGCTGAATTTTAGAGCTGGAAAGGACCTTAGAGGTCATCTTTGTCAACCCCTGTATTTTAAAGATGAGGCAAGGGGGCCCTGAGTACTGAAATAAGTGGCCAAGGTCACACAGCTAATTCTTGGTAGAAGCAAATCTAAGGACTCATCCAGGAAGCTTTATACCCGTTCATATGAATCTCTCTCTCTGTCTCTCTCCCTTCCTCCTGTGTCTGTCTCTCCTCTCTCTCTCTCTCTCTCTCTCTCTCTCTCTCTCTCGCTCTCTCTCTCCCCTCTTTCCCCTCTCCTTCCCTCCCTCTCTGTCTCTCCTTTTTTCTCTCTTCTTTCTCTCTCTGTCCCCCTCCTCTCCTTCTCTCTCTCTCCTTCGTCTGTCTCTCCTCTTTCTATCCTCTCTCTTTCCCGTTCTCTCTGTCTCTCTCTCACACACACGCACACACACACACGCGCGCACACACGCACACACACACGTGTGCACACACACGCACACACCACTCTAGGTAAGCATAAGAAACAAACAGCTATCAGTCTCTTGGCACCTTTGTTCATATTTGCACACTCGCTGCAGACTTTCTGGGGGCTTTGCCAACCCGTTCCATTCCTGCTCGCAGGCAAGATTTGAAATATACACAGATCCTGCTCACTAAAGCAATTAGAGGGCCCCTTGTATATTTCAATCTGGCTAATGGCTTCCCAAGCCATTCTGCCTCCAAAGACAAGGGGGCATAAAAGCAGAGGAAACCGATAAACACCCGTTTGGAT
Source organism: Trichosurus vulpecula (assembly GCF_011100635.1). NCBI lineage: Eukaryota > Metazoa > Chordata > Mammalia > Diprotodontia > Phalangeridae > Trichosurus > Trichosurus vulpecula. The sequence continues at coordinate 241,857,431 of NC_050578.1, forward strand.
TCCACCCTCCTGCAATCTAAAACACACAAGCAGATTTGTTTACCAAGGCCAGACGAGCCCTTCCATGGTAAGTTTCCATCTTGAGTGACTTTTTATGGCCATGTTACAGAAATGTGTGAAAGCTGGGCCTTATAATGGAAATGTGGATAGACGTTTAAACTCATGAGTCTATATGGAAACAGTTTTGCATCTGTGTTTTAGGAGGGGCAGAATGGTCAGCAAAAATATTTGTGTACAAGGGAAAAAAATCACTGTACTTGTGGTTACGAGGCCTGGGTTCAAATCTCATCCATTACTATCTATATGACCTTGTACGAAACACTTAACCTCTCTAGGGGCCTCCCCTAAATGAGAAGGGTTAGACTAAATAAATTCCAAGTTGCCTTCCAGCTTTACCCCTACTAACCCATGCTTTTCAAGCCATTGAACAGAAATCTTGCAAACAGAAAGTTGCTTGATTGGACCATATAAAAGGGAATAGGCTTTGGAGCTTAGGATCTTTGGGCAAAGGGCCCAACCAAGAAGAGAAGCTGCTATTTCCCTTCCAAGTCTTTAACTCCACCACGGCGGACCTCACCGGCTCATCAGCCATCCTTCCAGGCTGCCACCCGCCACCCGCGCTGAAGCCAAGTCCCTAAATTCTGACAGTCTGATTGGATAAAAATCCCCAAACCCGCAGTAGCCTATTATGTGGGCAAACTATTCATTTTATATTCACCTCCTTGTCCCGTCAGTGCAGAGGTCATCTAAAGAGGGGGCCTAATTAATCAAGCTGTCAGAGCCAATGAGGAGGAGCATGTTAATAGGACTTTTATTTCACCCAGGAAAGCAGCAATCTGACAGGACCCGGGAAATATGGCCTTGGTGTTGCTGTTTATTAGTAATGCTGAGATCAGTGGTAATACGAGCCAAGCAGGGTGCGTTTGATGAAGTGTCGCATGTCAAGAAGCAACGGCAACTAGAAATTAGACTGACAAGAGCCAAGACTCTGTGAATATTGATCGTTGATAAATGGGAGGCCACGGGGAAGGAGGGGAGCTGCATGAGCGTGAGCTGGCAGATCAGATTGCTCTCGTGCAGAGGGGGCTTTTTGGGGTCTTCTCGCCTTGTGTTGGCAGGTATGTTTATCCAGTGGTACCTTCAATGCAAGTCATTCCACTGAAGAGATTATTAGTGGACAGAGAGCTGGCCTTGAAATCGGGAAGACTGTGGTTCAAATTGAGTATTTCACCAGGAAAATGCACCTACTCGGACATCTTGCACTGTCCCCTGCTGCGGTGCCCCTCTGCTCTTTCCTGAAGACCACCCTTAGAACCAGGGTCCAGAGACCATGTGGACCCAACCTGGAAGAGCTGTTCTAACTCAGCCCCGGGCTGAGCTGTCCAGATTGGTGAGCAAGTGCAAGTTCACATCACCCACTGTGTCCAGCCAGCTCTCTATCTAACCCCACCATTCTACCCCATCTTCTACCCCTTGGTCTGGGAACAGCAGTCAAATCAATTTGGGCACTGCTACTGGAACAGCTCTCCTCGTCATTCCTGTGACTACCTGGGCCAAAACTTCCTCCCCTGGCTGCCACCACCCTGCATCATTCAAGCATTTATTAAGTGTCTACTGCATGCACTGGGGATACAAATACAGAGAATGAAACAATCCTAACAAAGAGCTTCCATTCTAATGAGGAAGACAAGAAGTATATATGCGTATGCGTGCACATACCTATACACACAAACATATGCACACATACATGTAATCCACACACGTGCACAATCAATACAATACAACACATGTAATCACACATATGTGTACACACTCATACAACAGATACACAGAATGTAGGGACACACATGTGCATATACATGCCTATACATATGTGTACATACATACTTATATGCACATGTATATAGACAAATATATACATGTGTGTATGCACACGTATACAATGAATAAATACTGCATACATATGTGTATTATGTGTGCTATATATACACACATCTACATGGGATGTATACTCAGCTTATACAATACATGCGTTTTACATATACATATTATATATATGGTAGACATACATATATCACACAATGTATACATCAATGCCTGTATACATAATACACATGTGTATATAAACTTATGTATGTACACACATAAATATAACGTGCCTAAACCTAGGGTAGTTTTGCAGCTATGCACTAGCAGGCGGGGAGATAAATAAAAGCTTCATGAAGAAGGCAGGACTTGAGTTATTCCTTGTTTTCCCCCTATCAGAATGGAAGCTCTCCCAGGGAAGGGGCTGGCCCACTTTTGTCTTTGTATGCACAGTGCCACGTTTATAGGAGGCACATAACAAATGTTTTATTTTTCAGCTATTCAGATGGGAGGACTTCACCAGGATATGGAAGAAGGGAATTCGAGGCACATTAGAGCTTGTGCAAGAACACGGAGGTGGGAGAACTCGGTGCTTGTTGAGGGAGCAGAAAGGAGTCCAATTTGGCTGAAGAGAAGGGTTCATAAAAGTGAGTAATAGTGAATCAGTCAATAAACATTTACTGAGCATCCTCTTATGTGTTAAGTGCTGGAGACAGAAAGAAAAGTAAAAGATGGTCCATGCTCTCAAGGAGCTCCTGGACTCCAGACCGCAGAGGGCCTAAGTGCCCCCAGGGGAGTTTGAAATTTTCCTGGTAGTCCAAGGGAGATGCTCTTCTGAGGTGTGAGGTGATTAAGTTTCTGCATGAGGATAATTTGGGACCAGACCAGATTTCATTGGTATGGGGAATGCTCAGTGAGAAAACTCTCTCCTGATGCAGATCTGCAATTACCCTACAATTTGTAGCATCTTAGAGAATTGCCTGGGACCCTAGGTGGTTAAGTGATACTTGGAACCCCTAAGTGTCAAAAGGGCAACACTTGAACCCAGTTCTTGCTGACTTTGAGCCTGGCTTTCTACTACCCCATACTGCCTTTCACTAAAAAAATTAGCTGACACTTGCATAATGATATATGTACATATACACATATACATATATATGTGTGTATATACACACACACATTAAAAGAAAGATCACCCTGGCAGGGATAAGGAGGACAGACCAGAAGGGGAGAGAATGGAGGTAGATTACCTGTAAGGAAGCTACTGTAATAATGCAGGTGAGTCTTAAGGAGTATCTGTACCACAATGGTGGCCATGAGGAAGGAGAGAAGGAAATGAGAGCTATAGCAGGGGGAAATGGACAGAATTTGGAGACCGACTGGAAATATGAGATAAAACAGAGAAAAGATTCAGAAATAACCCTAAGGTTACAAGCAGAGGGGGGGCAGATGTATGGGTAGGATGTTAGGACTGAGGTCTGAGAAAGAGGAAGTTCACAGGAAAGATAATGAGATAAGTTCTGGACAAGCTGAGTTCTAGATCACCATGAAATATCTACATGGAACTGTTCTATGGATAAAAAAACTCTGAAAATGGTATCTAAGAGACAGAGCTGTCTTCAGTCTGTTAGAGATCACAGGGTCATACATTTGGTTTGGAAAGGAACAGGATCATCTAGTAAGACACCCCCCCCCCCATTTTACTGGAGAGGAAACAGTTCTACAGAGGGGAAGTTACTTACTCAAGGACACATAGGTAGTAAAAAACAGAGCCAGGACTGGAACCCAGGTCCTATGACTCCAGATTCAGAAATAATGTGTGATTGAGAATTATTCTTTAACATCTCTGGTCCTCAAGTTTCCCATCAATAAAAATGAGACTAAAGCAGTTTTCTTGCTTGGATTTCTCAGCGATTTGAGAGAGAGGGAGAGGGAAAGGGAGGGGGGTGAGGGAGAGAGAGGGATGGAGAGGGAGAGGGAGATGGAGAGAAAGAGAGAGAGAGAGAGAGAGAGAGAGAGAGAGAGAGAGAGAGAGAGAGAGAGAGAGAGAGAGAGAGAGAGAGATGGAGAGACAGAGAGAGTGAGAGAAAGAAAGGGGAGAAGGGAAAGGACATCACTTAAACTTAAAGCTTTTTTTTTTTGAAGAAAGTAGCTTTTAAAAAAAAAATCCAAGACTGTGGTATTCTTTTCACAACTCTAAAATTGATTATAGAACCATCAAGTGCCTTGGTCTTACTCTACAGGGAAACAAGCAGAGGTCATCTAAGCGTTCTCTATTGATTGGCCTAAATTTGCTTAAGTCTTTCTGTACATTCCTTCAACAATTTCCAAACGTGATTTCTTCACAATCTGTGTCTCTCAAATAGATTTGTGGGAAGCATCGTTTTATACGATAGCATGGGATGCAGCATGCTATAGTTAAAAAGAATGCAGAAACATGAACAAGGATCCAAGACACATGGGTTCCAACCCTGGTTCTACCACTAAGGAGCTTGAGTGCCCTTGGACGCATGACTCTATTTCTCTAGGTCTCTCTCGATCTTTTAATGGAATGAATTAGATAATCTCTCAAGGCTTTTGCAGCTCTAATATTATTTTAATTAAAAATATATGTATATATCCTTTGGTTCAGATATGAAATTTTACTAGTGCCAGGAATTCCTGGTGAGATGCTGCTGCACCTTGTAGTCTTAAAGTTACCCAGGGCACTTAGAGGTTAAGTGACTTAGTCAGAGTTTCTCAACCAGTCTGTATCAAAGCCAAGATTGCTCCTTGGGCTCTGTTTGACTCCATCTTTCTATCCCCCAATAAATGTTTTAATAATGATAATAATAATAATAGTAGTAGCAGTCATAGTAGAACTAGTAGTGGGTGGCACAGTGGACAGAGCATGGGGCTTAGAATCAGGAAGATCCTTCCTGAGTTCAAATCTAGCCTCAGATACTTCCTAGCTGTGTGACCCTGGGCAAGTCATTTAACCTTGTTTGCCTCAGTTTTCTCATCTGCAAAGTGAGCTGGAGAAGGAAATGGCAAATCACTCTGGTATTTTTGCCAAGAAAAATCCAAATGGGGTCACAGAGAGTTGGACAGGACTGGAAACAACTCAACAAACAGAAAAAAACAACTAGAAGCAGCGGTAGTAATGGTAGTGATTCCTATTTGCATAGTACTCCAAAATTTGTAACTTAAAAACCTGCTTTGTCTTCAGAATATTTCTATTCCATATCTATCTAGCTCAGGGCCAAAACTAGGATATAAGATGCCAATTCTGGGATCCAGAATAGAATCCAGAAATAGGATCCCAATTTGAGACCTAGACAAGACTTCAGGATTAATTTAATCCAACTTTCTCATTTTACAAATAAGGGAACAGAGACGCAGGCAAGTAAACGTCCTTGGCCAAGGTCGCCTGGGCATAACATGACAGACAAGGAAACTAGGTGCCCTGACTCTGGAGCTGACGGACCATTCAGTCTCACAAAACGCATTCCTTGAAACAATTCAGACAGTGAGGTCAAAAGCACAAGAATTATCATACCCATTTCTCACACAAGGAAACTGAAGATGAGAGAGAGAAATTGCCTTGCCTGGGGTCCCAGAGCAAGTAAGTTCCAAAGTGGACAGAATTCTGGGCAAGGAGTTGGGAAAATCTTGGCTCTAGCCCTGTCTTTGAGCTGTGTCCAAACCACTTGATCTCTGTGTACCTCAAGTAATGGGAATTATCTAAGACATTAAGGAGTTGCTATCTGCCTTGGTGGAGGGAGTTCCCCACATTCGGCTGCCTCCTGAAACTTTATCAGGATATTTTTTTCCCATTTGCTTTTGGCTTCCTCTCTTTGTCCCCCGCATGTGAGTGCCCCAGATTGACTATGACAAGTCTGGAGTTCCTCCATGATGGATGACTGTGGCTGCTGAGCTGAGGTACAGAGTCCCCACTGCCTCCTGGTGTGCAGGTTACACATGTAGTCAGTCTCTGAGAAAGAGTGAGGCTGGTCTTCCAGGGCAGGAAACATTTTTTATGATGAATAATGGAGATTCCAACTGTTCAAAGCCCTATTACTTTATCATTCAGCTCCGGGTGATTAATAGACCGTGTGCCTAAGGAGTTATTACTTTGGGGAGTACAGATTGGGGGCTTGTGTGGAATCTAATCTGACAAGCCAGCCTTCTCTGCCGACTCCTTAAAAGGAGGTAACATTTCCTGGTACAAGAAAGTAGCCAGTGATACCGAGGTTCAAAGTTCCCTGTTTTCCTCTAAAAGCTACAACTCCCAAAAGACCTCCGAATAAATACTCTTCTACATGCTCATTGATAGCATTCATCACGGAATTTAATAGAATAGGCAAGATATGCTCAGACTGGAGACAGAGATTTTTTCCCTCTTCCTTTCTTATCCCTTTAGAGTTAAAATATATATTATCATATTTATTTATTATATTTATTATTTATTATACATTTATTATGAATATATAGAATATTTTATCATAGTATTATTTTATTATTATTTGTTGTTATATATCATTATATTACATTATTATTATTTTTATTATTTTAGGAAAGTAATTTAACATCATAGAGGGGGTGTCCCATAGTGAAAGAGTGCTGGCCTTGAATGAATGAATGAAAAAGCATTTATTAAGAGCCTTCTTTGTGCCAGGCAGGCACCGTGCAAAGTGCTGGGAACATAATTATGAAAGAGAAACGGTCCTCGGCCTCAAGAAGCTTACAGCTAGCACACATGGGGAATGGTGCCCAGAGAAGTGGGCCATGGTCTAGAGAAGAGATGCTTAACCTGAGGTCTATGGTTTTGTTTTTGTGTTTCGTATTTTGTTAACTATTGTTTTTGTTGTTCAGGCATTTCAGTTGTGCCCTACACTTCATGACCCCATTTGGGATTTTTCTTGGCAAAGATACTGGAGTTGTTTGCCATTTCCTTCTCCAGCTCATTTTATAGAGGAAGAAACTGAGGCAAAGTCAGATCTTCCTGACTCCAGGCCCAGCACTCTATCCACCGCACCACTTACCTGCCTCTTTGATAACAATATATCAATATAATTGGTTTCCTTTGTAATCCTATGGATTTTATTTTGTGCATTTAAAAACATTATCCTGAGAAGGGATCCATAAGTTTCACCAGACTGCCCAGGAGGTCTAGAACACTAACAAGGTTAAGAACTCCTATCTAGAGTGCCTTCAGGAATGGTGAAGGGAGCCATAGATCAACTGATTGATATGCCCTTCTCAGAAGCATGATGCCAATTTCTTTCTAGTCCCCAGAGCCAGAGCTAGGAAGGGTAGAGAAGGGGCAGCATGCCAAGAATGAGTCTGCGAAGCATAGTTGGGTGGTGGGGATAGACTAGACCTGAATTCAAATCCTGCCTCTCATACTTATTAGCTGTGAGACCCTGAGCAAGTCACTTAAATTTTTATGTTTTCCAAGCTACTCCCTAGGATTTATCTAGTCTGCCATTAATGGATTGCAATCTGCCTTGGTTGGGGAGTTTGTACACCAGGAGTTGCTTAATCAATTGAGAATTCATTAAGCTCCTAAGCTGATACAATCACAGATCCCTCATGTGTCTGCATAATTTAACCATGGTTCCTCTAACTGTGATATAGGAACAATACCCATGAGCGAAGTTTAAAGAGGTGTTAGAAGGAAAAGACGCCGGCACTTCTTCCTTTCTGCTGGCTCCACGATGCCTAATAAATGTGTACTTTACTTCTAGTTATCTTTACCTACACATCTGACAATTTCCAGCAACCATGATGAACGTGGACACACAGGATCCCAGCGTACAGAGCGGGCGTGTGCGTTCAGGGTTGCAGGAAAGATCTGGTTTCAAATTCCACCTCCAGCATTTACAAGCTTGATGACTCTGGGCAGTGTGGTCTAGTGGAAAGAGCGCTGGACCTGAAAGTCAGGCCAGCATATTATTACAATACATTTATTTTAGTACTTCTATACTGCCCTGTGAGCCTTGGTTTTCACATCTGAAAAATGGGAGTAGAGAACTTCTACAAGTGCCTCAGATGACATGATGAATGTAAATCACTTTGTAACCCTTAAAGTGCTAATTATAACTATTAATTATACCTACAGTCACAGAACTATTAGGAGGCAAGCCACTTTGTAAATTTTAAGTGACCTATAAACGTGAGCTATGATGATCTCTGAGAATGTAAAATGCTATAGGTTTAATTTAATTCAACTCATCAAGCATTTATTATGTACTACTATGTGCTGTGTACATCAAGGTGGCACAGTGGACACAGCGCCAGGCCTGGAGTCAGGAAGACCTGAGTTCAAATCCACCCTCAGACACTTACTAGCTGTGTGACCCTGGGCAAGTCACTTCACCCTGTTTGCCTCAGTTTCCTTGTCTGTAAAATGAGCTGAAGAAGGAAATAGCAAACCACTTCAATGTTTTTGCCAAGAAAACCAAAAAAAGGGGGTCACAAAGAATTGAAAATGACTAAAAATGACTCAAGAACATCATCTATGTGCAAAGACAAAAATAAATAGTCCTTGCCCTCAGGGAGCTTATATTCTATTGGTGAAAATGCAAGGTGTACACACACACACACACACACACACACACACACACAAGTGAATACAAAAAACAAAATAAAATGCTGCACTTGCACTCAAAAAAATCTTGAGTTCAAATCCCACCTCAGCCTATGTTATCCTGGACAAGTTACTTAATCTCTCCTATGCCTCAGTTTTCTTCATCAAAAAACAAAGGAGTTGGAGTAGATTCCCTATAAGATTCCTTCCAGCTCCACATCTCTGATCTTATTACCTAAAGAATCTCTTTTCTCAAGGAACTTTCATTCTACTGGGAGAAGAAAACCCATTTTTGTATATAAATATATGCAAAATTAAAATGAACATATACAAAAACCACGAGGACAAGTACACTAAATCCAGAGTAGTTAGGGTGTTGGGGCATGCTAAGAAAAAGGGGAATCAGGAAAGGCTTCTTGTAGGAGGTAGCCCCAGTGCTGAGCCTTGGAGGGAGCTATGGGTTCCCAGACAGCAAGAACAACATCACTAGATTCCTTTTTCTGCCTAATTAATTCTGTATGAGTCTGCAGGAAGAAGAGTATTCTCCTATAGTCTGAGTAACTAAAGGAGTACTGGCATGAGGCTGGGGGAAAGGGGAGGAAGATGGAGAGAACTCCTCCCCCCCAACCCTTATGAACAAAGATGAAGATGCTTCCTTACTGGTTCTTCTAGCTTCTGGAAGCAGGTCCCTAATGAAGTCAGTAGGAGTCCCAGACATGAATATGCATGCAATCAAGCTATGTGCTATGGGCAAGGAAGGAAAATACTATCCTTTGAACTTTTTTTTCTTTCTTCAGAACATTAAATAAATATACTAAGAGATGAAATTAAGCCTCTGGTGAGTATCTTAAATAGAAATCAAGGATTTTGGGGACCCTTTCAAAAAGCAGGGGGAAAAAGTCAGGGTCTGGCCAACTTCTCACATTCTCCTGATGAGGGGCTGATTACTGTGTGGTGGCAGAGATCTCAGCCATGGATGTTCCTTACAATTCCTCTGTTGGGTTCCACCTGCTGGGTTCTGGCTGTTGGGTGGCCATCAATAACTCAGGGGTCCCATCTGGCATTCCAATGCCACCCAAGGTCAGGGTGAGCTTAGCCTGGACTGGAGGCTAAATAGATGACCACAGAATCACACCCAGATCTACAGCTGGACATTTCATCCAATTCCTTCATTTCATGGATGAATAAACTGAGGCCCTGGGCACCTTAAATAATTGTTCCCAGTCACATAATTACAACACATATTGTATTGTAAATATCAAGAGGTAAGCCCTGGAACCCAAGTCCTCCTAACTAGGATTCCATTCGGTCTAGCACACCATAAAAACTGTCTGCAAATAGAAATATGATGTAGATGAGGAGAGGGCAAATGCATAAGAGTGGTGTGAAGTCAGATGAGAAGGTGGAAGATGGCAGACTTCACGGAAGAGGTAACACTGATCTGATATCTGACGCACGGGTAGGAAGCTAAGATCAGAAGATAATCCAGTGATATATTTCCTGCTCAGGGCAAAGCAATGAACAAAAATGTAAAGATGGAACAGGGCAAGACATGTTAGTAGATTCACAACATAGTCCCGGTTTGGCTGTAGCATGCAGTTAGTGTGAGCAAAAAGATGCACTGGAGCCAAATCACAGAGGGCCTCAAATGTCTGTTAATGAGTCTGGGCTTTATTCAGAAGCCAATGGATAGCCATTGAAGGTTTTGGAGCAGTGCGGTGATGTAATCACAGCAATACCCTAGGAAGATTAATTTCCAGCAGCTACCATGTTCTCCTCCTGCCCTCCAGCCAGCAGGGGCTTCTTTCTATCTCTGCCTGTTTCTCAGGTGCCCAAGCAGAGTTGGAAGATGGTACCCTATTTACTATTATTTCCGGGACAATCAAATTTCCTTCCAACAGGACAATTCCCAGACTGGCTATTTTTGAGAATAGCATATTGGAGCCCCAAAGATAATGTGGCCTCATCCTCTCCAGCTGTGTACAGTGACATTCTCCCTGAACTAGTTTCTTTGTCCATTAGGAAAATAGCCCATCTCTTTCCTGGAGGAGGGAAGAAAGGAGGGAGGGAAGGGGGAGGAGGGCAAATTGTATATAGCAAAATTTGTCGTCATTCCCTCCAGGCTTGCCCTCTGCTTCTGAAATGGGAGATTTCTTTGTTGGACACTGATGAGAACCACCAAGGAAGGGAGAACAAAAAACACAATGACCACAATAACGTAGAAAGACAAAAATGAAGGTGGATGCAGAGTGATAGGAATGATGGATCCTGACCAAAGAGAAGAATGGGCCAAGTACCATTTTGGTAAGAAGGTGGGTAACAATGGATCCACAGTGCTGAGCACTCTCTTACAGACTATGCTGTTTTTTAATCATAGAATCACAGACTAAGACCTGGGAGAGATCTGAGATGCCAACAAGTTCAATTTCTTCATTTTTCAGGTGAGGCGAATAAGTCACAGACAGATGAAATCCTATTCACCCAGGGTCATAGAGCTAATGAGTGTTTTGGGAGGAATTTGAACTCAAGTCTTCCTGACTCCAAGTCCAATATCCTAACTGCTAGACCTAAGGTGTCAAAGAAGCAGCCCACAGACCTCATGAGGCCCACAATCCTCCAAGTGTGGCCCCAAACAGATTAAAATATAATTAGGAAATATTTAACAAAATAAATAAAAACACATTAGACATAGATAAAATTACATTTTAAAACCATGCCAACGCGTAGCCTGCAGGGATCCTTATGTATAGATGAGGGGCCCCTGTTTCTATTTGAAATAGACACCACTGTGCTACCTGCTAGCGTCTCTCCTTTCGCTTAGCTAGACAGCTAGAGAGTTGGACCCAGAGTCAGGAAGACCTGAGTTCAAATCCAGCCACCAGGGCTTATTAGCTGTGTGACCCCGTCAAGTCACTTAACCTGTGTCTGCTTTGGTTTCCTCATATGTAAAATGGGAATGATGATAGTACCATCCTTTTCCAAGGGTTGTTGGGAAGATTAAATTAGATAATATTTGTAAAGCTTCAAGTGCTACGTAAGTACTCTTTGTAGTAACTGTTTTTCTTTGCTACACAGAAAGGCACATTTGGGGTTGGGTATATATGGAAATGATTGGGGTATAAAGACAAAAGGACACCCACAAAACATTTATTTTAAGGCATTGCCTCAGAAAGAGAATGATGGAGGTTTTTCCGATACCCCTCCCCCCCAATCATATCTCTTACCTCCAAGTCCTCTGCTTGCCTTGCAAGGACGATTTCAGCCTCTGATTCGAGATTCCATCCTGCCTTTCTTTAGACTCAGAGGTTTAGAACTGGAAGGCTCTTTACAGACCATTCAGGTCACACCCTCATTTATTACTCATTCAATTTAGGAAACCTTTATTGAGCTCTTAGCATCCAGAAAAGTTTTGAAACCAATGGAAAGTCAGGGAATAAGTGGCAAAGCTGGGATCATAGATTGTGAACTGGAATGGACCTTAGTGGCCATCTAGACACAAAGAGGGTCAATGCCTTGCCCAAGCTCATACAACCAGAAAGTATCCAAAGCAGGATTTTAACTCAGCTCTTCCTTACCCTTTTTACTTTTGTCATTGTTCAGTTGTGTCAGACTCTTCGTGACTTGGTAAAAGATCCTGGAGGGGTTTGCCATTTCCTTCTCCAGCTCATTTTACAGATGAGGAAACCAAGGCAAACAAGGGTAAGTGACTTGCCCAGGGTCACACAGTAAGTGTCTGAGACCAGATTTGAACTCAGGAAGATGAGTCTTCCTGACTCTAGCACTCTCTCTGTACTATACCACCAGCTGCCCTTGGTCCTCTCATTTTCTCCAAATGTAGTCCTCTTCCCCTTTTACCTACACGTCAGAAAGTCATCAGTGAGCCGGGCCTCTCGTCCTTCACTAGCTAGCTCAGCCTCCACTGGAAGAAGGGAAGAGCCAAGCAGGGAGGAATGTGTTTCATGGGGCCCAAGTCTCCCAGGAAGGTTTCTGTACTTGGAGCTGTGGTGAATTTAGAAGGGCAAGGGCGAGTCATTTGTCTCTCCTAGACATCTGTCCCCATCTTGTCATTTCAGACACACCACACACACACACACACACACACACACACACACACGCACGCACGCATGCACACACACCCCTCTGTGTCCAGCATTCCTCCAAGTACAGGCTGAGGAAGCAACAGATTCTTCAAGAGATCCCCGAGGAAAAGCAAAATACCTCCTTACCTTGGGCAAGGAGACCGTGGTAGCCTAGAAACAAAAGGGATCTGGCACCTTAATCCCAATGACATTGCCATAGGAACCTTATTTACAGTATGATAAAAAACCATTCCATTCTTACGGCCTCATTAAATCTAAGCCTCATTTAACTAGTAGGACATTTTTACAATGGGCTTACTGACATACGGTGATGAATGACAGTCTAACATCCTTCAACAATAGGCCCCGGCTATGGCCATAAGCACAATGTGGATAAACAGGGCATTAGTTAGAACAATGCCCCGCGCTGAATCGCAGGAAGTGAAGTCACAATGAAGACACACATTTTTCCCTGGGCTGTTCTGACCATGAGAGAGAGAGAAAAAAAAGTCACAGGAAGACGGGATCAGAATTATGAGAATTAAGAAGTTTAAAAAAATGTTTCTGTCTAGAAAAACAGACAGGGCCTTTGAAATCCTGACCCAGATTTTTTTTTTAAGGGAGGGGTGGGGGGGAGGAGAAAGGTTTCCTGAAATTTGATTCCTTAAAAGATAAAAGGGCCGGCAGCAGGATGAAAGTAACCCTCTTTTCCCTTCCTCCTTTCCCCCCCATCCCCCATATTAGAGAAATGAACAGATTAGCCCAAGAATTCATGCCTCCCACCCATGCAGGGACCTAGACTGGAGAATCCCAAATCTCCTTTATCAGCAGCTCTGGCTAATAAGAAGCACCAGAATGGGACTTGGGGGGAAGGGGGGAACGAGAGAGTCACCAAACTTTTTGTACTTCTGCTGTCTCACAGGATAATCATAAAAGACTTCTTCATTACCATCAGGGAGGTCCCCCCATGAACAGGCCAATTCAAGTTTACTTACCCTCCCCCCTCCCATCCTTCTGGAGGCGGCTCAGTTTCTAACTGGTCTCTGATTTAATTTCATACAAAATACTGGAACATAGCTGGACATGGCCAAGCCTCCAGTATTTACACCGGAGACTGAGGTCTGACATCCTGTCTAAATGAAATTTCCCAGTCGTCCCGAACAGTTTTTATCTTGTTTCCACGCGAGCAGTTTGAAATGTCACTACATATTGCTGTGGTGACAGATGAAGAAAAGAAAAGAAAAAAAAGGCCACTTCCCTGTCTCCACAAGCAAACAAGTCCTGAGAAAGGGGAAGCACCCTTTGGCTCCATCTCATCTTGCAATGTCCTCAATCTTGCCCCTAGTAGAGACTCCCCAGGGAGCCCCAATAGCTGTGGAGGTGACCCTCTGGAACAGCAAACAAAGAGATCCCCTGGAAAAACCTCAATTAAAAGAAACAAAAAGGATGCTTGGTATCATCTAATAATTGTCTTTTTTTTCTACTTTTCCTAAAAATGATGAAATTATGGATTTTGTGAGCAGGGAAAGGGCCATTTTTGTAATACCGATCCATCAATCAATAAACATTTATTAAATACCTACTGCGTGCCAGAGTGGCCAGGTAGCACAGTGGATAGAGCATCTAGCTTAGAGTCAGACCTGACTTCAAATCTGGCCTCAGATACTTACTAGCTGTGTGACCCTGGGCAAGTCACTTAACCTTGTTTGCCTCAGTTTTTTCATCTGTAAAAATGAACTGGAGAAGGAAATGGCAAACCACTCCGGTATCTCTGCCAAAAAAAAAAACCCAAATGGGTCACAAAGAGTCCGATATAACTGAACAACTAAACAACAGTAACCATGTTCCAGACGCTGTGCTGGGGATACAGAGTCAAAAATGAACCCAAAGGGGCTTACATTCTATCAAACAGACAGCAGCAACCATCAGAACCACTTACTCTGCTCCTGCTGGGCGCCAGGTACTAGACATACAAAGACTAAAGTAAGACAGTCTCTGCCCTCAAGGAGCTTATATTCTATTGGGAGGTGGAAAGTAGGGAGAGTCACCATGCACATAGAGAAGTTCGTATCAATAAATATGAGGTCATTTATTGGAGGGGAATCAGGAAGGGTCTCATCTTTTCCCTTATATACTTTTAGAATAAGCAGCAGTCTAGCACAGCGGATGGAGGGCAGGAAGGGGAATGGAAGAGGAGGTGATACACGTTCATTAAGTGCCCACCTACCATGTGCCAGGCACTGTGCTAAGTGCTTTACAAATATTATTTCATTTGAACCTCAAAATAACCCTGTGAGATAGGTGGTATTATTATCCCCATTCAACTGTTGTGGAAACTGAGGCCGAGGTTCAGTGACTTGCCCAGGATCACAGAGCTGGTAAGTGACTGAGGCTAGATTTGAATTCAGGTCTTCAGGCCCTGTGCTCTATCCACTGCCCCGCATGACTGCACCAGGAAGGCCTGACGATATGAACCCAGTCAAGTCACTTAGTCTCTACATGCCCTGCAACAGTTTGAGACTATTATGGATGAACTGCTGATCTAGAGGGAATTTCTACACCAGGGAGTTCTCTGATGAATCATGTGTCTTGACCAATGAACAATGACCAGAGCCACAACAGCAATGACCAGAGAGGACAGATAAAAACAACTTTTCCTTAATAGTTACGGACTTGAGTATTGCATTGGTACGTGAGTATCTTTCTTTTTTAAAAACCATTGAGTTTTTTTTTTATCAATTTACTTGTTGTCTTGGGGAGGGGAGAGGGGACAGGAGGGAGAAAAACCTGGAATTCAAAATCTTTCAAAAATCAATGTTAAAAATTGTCTTTACGTACAATTGGAATAAATAAAATACTATTAAATAAAATTAAAAAAATAAAACCATTGCGTTTAACACAGAATCGTAGCTGGAAAGAACCTTTCGAGATGATCCGGTCCAACCCCATCATTTGAAAGAGAAGGAGATTGAGGCCCGCCCAGGGAGGCCGAGAGATGTACCCAAAGTCACAGCAGTAGACTCTTTCCATTTGTACCAAACCATCTCTCCCAGGTCTATCCTGCTTCCATCTCTTCCTCATTTTTGAGGGAAAAAATAGAAGTACCTTCCAGCCCCACATCCTCCCCTGGGTATCTACAGCAAAGGCCAGTAGGTAGGTAAGGAGGAGGTAGGTGCCTCAGTGTACTCCATGAACAGGGTAAATCAATTAAGCTCTGCCAGCCCCCAGAGAAACCTATCACTTTGCAGATCAGCCTGGCTTAATGTGATGAGATTGGGGAGTTCCCTAATCACGAAGGGAAGGATCCCCACCTTGAGGTGCCTCGAGGCACCTGTCAACAGGATCCATTTGTCAGACTCTGCCCTTCAATGATTCTCTACTTACGAGAAGCGCAGAGAAAGAAGCTCCCACAACCACAAGGAGCCTCCTCAGAAGTGAGGTCCCTGCTCTGGGCTGTGCAGAGATTTCCCAACTTTTTCTTTCATTCTAGTCTCTAGTTTTCCATGGGACTTCTTGGTTCCTGCAGTTTGGGAAGGGTGACTGCACCCAGGCTATACCTGGACGTTTGTGCTGGGTAAGACTGATTCAGTTTATCCACATTGATAATAATAGAGAATATCTGGTTATGAAATATTAAACTTCTTGTATTTAATGTTCTTGTTGTTCAGTTATGTCCACCTCTCCCTGATCCCATTTGGGGTTTTCTTGGCAGAGATACTGGAGTGGTTTGCCATTTCCTTCTCCAGCTCATTTTACAGATGAGGAAACTGAGGCAGACAGGGTTAAGTGCCGTGCTCAGGGTCAGTTTGTCCTCCATGGCTAGAACACCTTCCCTCCTCACTTCTGTCTCTTACAATCCTTATTTCCTTCAAAGCCTGGAACAATTGCCACTGCCTACGAAAGGTCTTCCTGATTTACCAGTTGTTCTTGTGGATTCTCTCTGTATGTATATATACTTTTTATTTGCTTGTTTGTCTATGTTGTCTCTCTTCCCCCTTTAGAATGTAAACTAAACTCCTTTAGTGACCTTTGAACCTGGCACCCGGTACTGAAAATTGAATTGGATTAGGCTTAAGGGTTAGTGTGGATGTAGAACTGAACCACTTAAAAACACTCCTTAGACAGGCTCTCTCAGCCCTCTCTCACATTCTTGTTAGAATATAAGCATCCTGAAGGCAGGGGCCATTTCATTTCTACCTCTGTATCCCCAGCACCTAGCACACAGTAGGCACCTCAGGAATGTGTAAATGACTGATTCTTTTCTCCTTGGAAAATCTATGTTAGTAAGAATAACCAGTAAAAATATTTCAGTCCTCTCCTCTATCTTTACTGGCTATTCCTACTAATAAAATATTTTACAGTCACAGCAGAGAGACGGAAAAGGTATGCAGACCACATTCAGGGGAGGCAGGCCCATGCTGGTTTCAGAGCCTTCCTTCCACTCAGTGATGGATCATTCTCATAGGCTAAGTGCTGCACTTGTGTTCTCAGATAGGAGGCCCTGGCAAAGGGAGAAACTTTGTTCCCAGGAGGGTCAGCCCTTTAAAGTGCAGGAAGGATGCAAATCAGAAACCCCACTGAAAATGAGAGCAAAGGAGGGCATGGCAAAATATATTAAAACCAGAATGAGCACTCATGGGATCAAAATGGTCCATGATGATTTTAATGTGGATGGCCAAGAAACTGAAGAAAGATTCAGGTGCTGGTAGAGGCCAATGTTCTGATGACTCTGAGGTCTGTTCATTTGCTTTTGATCTGGACCTGCGATTTTGTTGATGTAGAACCTCCCAGTGCACAACTTCCCTCCACCACCATAGACTGGCAACTCTTCTGTAATTTACAGTCTTAGAGAGTTAGTTCCTTGGGACACTGAGAGGTTAAGTGATTTGCCCTGAGTCACATAGCCATGATGTGTCAGAGGCAGGGCTTAAACTCAGGTTTTCTTGGCACCAAAGTTGGCTCTCTGTTCAATAAATCTGATTTTATTGGCATTCATATGGCTCTGACTCTTATACAAAAGAGACTTCTCCATATTTAAGGAATAAATGGGAAGACACTTTGAAAATTCCTGCCTAAGAGTAAAGCCAATACATTGATCATACCCTTTGGCCCAGAAATCTGGGTAATAATAATGATAGCAATGGTAATATCCAACACCACCACCATCATCATTATGTGTGCCAAAGAAGTCAACGGCAGGAAAAAAGGCTATGTACCGAAATACCAACTATAGCACTTTTCATGGCAAAATAAGGAAACAAAATGGTTGCCATTCCAATTGAGGAATATCTGACTAAACCGTATGCATGACACTGTCACAGAATATTATTGTGCCACAAGAAACAACAGTGAAGACATCAGGGAACCATGACCAAGCTTCGAGATTTAGAGGTAGACAGCATCTTGGAGGTTATAAATTCCAAACTCCTCTTTTTATAGATAATAATCTGAGGTTGAGACAGGAAAAAAGACTTTACCAAGGTCACACAAGCAGTAGGTGGCAAAGCTGAGATTTAAACTCAGGTCCTCTCACTCCAAACCCCATTTCCTTCTCATTCTACTATGGTGCCTCCGAGCTGCACTCATCTGTCCCTACATAATTGCTGTAATAATATAAATCATAACCTTAAAAACAAACTGTGATTAACTATAATCATAATTTCAGTCTTGGTGAACTGATTTGGGGGGAAATTTATCTATCTATCTATCTTTATATCTATCTATATGTAGGTATGTAGGTATATTTTCAGTAGAGAGGTGTTAACTATGCATGTGTGATTCAGTTTACACCGTCAGCCACTGTCATTAGGTTGGATTTATATTTGGGGGTTGGGGGTAGAGGGAGGAATAGAAGGAATAATTCAATGATGGAAAGGATTAGGGAGAGTTAACTGTTGTAAAAAAACAAAACAAAACAAAACAAAAGGAATCAATAAAACTATTTAGGAAGAAGATTTGTGCTTATGAACCAGTGAGAAATTGTCCAAGGATTCAAAGAAATAGGCAAGAATTAAATCTCTAGAACCTTACCTTCCCTGTTCAAATGCCCCCCCAAATCAAGGCTGAGACTACATTTATTCTCTAGAAAATATACTATGAGATGGTCATGATTCAAACCAAGAAAGCTCAGAACTTTGCCAAGTAATCCAAAGGCTTGGTAGTTTTAAGCTGGGACAATAAGTATCTTAGAAACTGCCTATTCCAACCCCTTTATTTTAAATATGAGAAAACAGGAGTCTGGAGAATGGAGACAACTCATCCCAAGTCACAAAGTTTATAATCAGATTAACCGGAATTCGAGGCCAGAGTCAAATCCAATGTTCTTTCCAGTGCTCATGACTGGGATTTTCTTTGCTGATTCTTCTAGTAACTTTCCTTTCTGTTTTCTGTTTGTTTGGTTTATTTTCTCCAGACCTGCAGATTGAAATATAAACTGAGGCCCAATCACCTGAAGAGTTAGAATTTCAGGGGGGAGGAGGTAGCATTTGGAGAAGATGTCATTGTCAATTAAATGTGCAAAGTTCCAAACCCAGAAAACTTAAGAAAGCAAAATTGTAAGGAATGTTCAGAAGATTATATTAAGATAAATCTTTTAAAAAATAAATAAGTAATAAATCTTTAAACCTGTGCCATGGCATTACTACTCAGAAAAGGTTATAAGGACAGATATTTTTGGCCTGCATAAGCAGTAAGAAGGATTTGGTTTCCACACAGGCTGTAACTCACTTTAATTTGTATCTGAGTCTCTTCAATACCTGTGTGCCTTGAGTGGAGATGGCATAAATGTACCAATTTGAATCAGAGCCCACTTTCTAAAACTTCTAGCCATCAGGAGACATAAAATCTCTTGGGTACCCTGGATCATGATGCAATATAAGAAATGAGGTAGTAGGGACTGGACGTGGGATTTCAATGATATAGAATATTCCCCCGTGAAATACCCTTTACCACCATGGGTAGGCACCTACAACTTACATTCTTACAGAGTTGCCTAGAACATTTAAGTGGCTTGTCCAATGTCAAACAGCCAATATGTGTCAGAGGTAAGGCTGGAACCAAGGTCCTCCTGATCCCAAGAACAGATCTCTCTCCACTATATCAAGCTTCATTTCATAAGAAGAAAATAAGTTATATCTCTGAAATGCAATGGATAAGATGAGGGTAGAGTAGTAGGAACGCTATGCTCTTGGGAGCCAGGATAACCAAAATCAAGTCCCAGTTATTCCACTGAGTAGTTACATCCTTCTGAAAAAGTCACTTAACCTCTAGGACTCAGTTTCTCCATCCGTAAAAGGAGAATGTTAGATGAAATGATCCCCAATGCCCTGCTGGCTCTGAAGCTCATTGGTTCATTAGAAATCCTATGATTTTATGAATGAGATGATATATCAAAGGCAAAAGGCTATCATAAAATAATAACAGATAATAACAAGAAGAAAAAGATAAAAATATAATGAAAACCCAACCAAAACTCTCAGTCAATGAGTAGAAGCCGCAAAGAGGCAGGCCTTAAGCAAGGCAATGATGTCTTATTACAGTTAGAACTGTCCCAAAGTGGAATGAGGTATGTCAGGAGGTTTGGGGTTCTTACACACTTGAGGTCTTTAAGCAAAAGTAGAATGGAGTGTGTCAGGAGGCTGTAGCTTCTTGTATACTTGAGGCCTTTAAGCAAAAGTTGGATGACCATTAGACAGGATTGCTACAGAGAGAATGCTTGTTCAGGTACAGGTTAGATCAGAACATGTCTAAAGTGTGTTCCTATTCAAAGATTCTGTGAAATGAATTTTAATTGAGTTTTACTTTGAAGAGAAGGAAAACAAGCTAATAGTTGCAAGAAGCTAATTCCAGGGGTCAGTACTCATTCAATTGAATCTTCTCCACCTCCTACAGGGACAAGACTAGATCATGAGAACTGATGATGGTCAATGAGACCCCCTCGCACTGGGAGTCACTGACGAAAACAAAATTTTCCAAATATACACAAAATACTTCATTGCTTACGCCTCAAAAAGAACATTACACACAAACTCAAACTCCCCATCCTGGTCTGTTTCCCCTTCTAGAATCTCTATGTATAAGTTAGTCTATTCCTTAGTCAATTCAGCCATTTGTTCAGAGTAACACATGATCTCAGGGTGGGAAGAGGTTTTAGAGACCATCTTGTACCTGATACAATATTCCTGCTAAGTAGTCATTCAGCCTTTGCTTGAAGAGCCCTAGTGAGGGTCAATTTACTACCTCTTGAGGCAGCCCAATCCATTTTGAGGCAATGCTAATGGGTAGGAAGTTTTGTTCCTGATATTAAATTAAATTGAACTTGTTGCAAATTCCACTTATTTCTCATTTTATCTTCTAGGACCAAGACAAAAAAATAGAATCTTCCATTTGACAGCTGCTATGATTTCCCTCTTAAGTCTTCAACTGATCCCCACATAGAGATGTTCTTAGCATTGTGTGTGTGTGTGTGTGTGTCTTGGACCCCTTTAGCAGTCCGGTAAAGGCCATGGAACCTTTCTCAGAAAAAACATTTTTAAGTGCATCGCATAAAATACGTAAGATTGTAAAGAAAATTTTGAAATGCAGCTCTCTCTCTGATTCTATTACCACCCCCCCTGCCCAAGTGTGCATTTAAAGAACATGTAAACCAGGGCAAGAACCTTGAGCCCTTCACCACTCCGCCTGCTCGCCTCTGATGTTCTCCAGCTCATGAATTCATATCTTTTACAGATCTGTGAACCAAGGGACATGGGGCCTGAAACTGACAACGTTCAATGATAGGTACAACTTAATGAAAAAAAATTCCCAAACATCTTGACAGGCAAAGTAATCACAACGACTCACTTTTATGTTATATTTTAAGGTTTCTAAGGTATTTTTCTCCAAGTACTCCTTATGAGGAAAGTTGTATAAATTTTATATATATACACACATATACATATAGTTGTATATATATGATATGTATTATTATGCCCATTTCACAGATCAAGCCATAGGTTCAGGGAGTTCAATTACTTTCCCAGAAACATATGATAGCTAGAGGCAGGATTTCAACCAGGTCTCTGTGACTCTCAATACTCCTCTAGAAAGGAGCCCCGGAGGCCTTATCTCTTGAGGGTTTTTTCTGCTACAGGATATGTGCAAATGCCTTCCCAAGGAGGGAGCCACTGCTGTGCTTTTAGGTCACATTATGAGCAAAAGCCCTGCATAAGAAGTTCATAAAATATTCAGTCCGGCAGCTCTGAAACCCACAAAGTTGAATGTAAAAGCTCTCTGGTTTTCAGGGTCTTCCACGGAGTGCCCAGGGTTAGCAAACCAACATCTAGGAGGTCAGAAATCATGTCCTTTCTTGTCCCTTGTCCTATTCCGAAGTGTGATGTGATTAGGCAGATGACTGGTACTTGCTTCTTTGGGGAAAATGGGCGGAAGATATTGGGTTACGTTGGTTAATTAGTCCTGCCCAGAAGTGGCCCGTTGTTTTGAGAAGGCCAAAGAGAGAGGGCAGCTGAATCCTCCAGAAAGGCAAAGACACAATTTAAAGTATCCAAAGGGTGAGGAGAAAGGTTTGGATTCCTGACTGGGCCACCCAGCCAGCTTTTGGTTCTTTTGGCTATTTACTTGGACAATCTCATTAGAAAGGGACACCTTCCCACAGCATCATCATCCTCTCTGGTTTTGATGTGCAAAGGGCCAGGCTATGCTTAAAACAAACAGGAGCCAGAGTTGCTTCAGACTTCTCCTACCTGGTTTACATTTCAATCAAGGGGAGCTGGCTTTTTGGTTTTGTTTTTTTGTCATCCTTCCAAGATCATTTTTAATGTTATTTTCTGCATTTGTCTTTCAACAAAACCCTCCCATTTATTCCTCCACACTTTCCCTATTTACCGCCTTTGCCTGAGTAGTCTTGGCTTTTGTCTTTGGGGGCTGAATTCTGTGACACGAAATCTTTACAGGTGTCCCTGGTATAACTCTATTGTGAATACTGTTGTTTCATATAAGCAATATGGTACAGCAGGGTGTTGCCTCTGAGGCCAGAGATCTTGGGTTCAAATGCTACCTCTGACAATTATTTCTAGTGTGACTTCCTTAGGCCTCAGCTTCCTCAACTCTAAAATGGGGGGGAGTGTTTGGAGTAGATCACCGATGAGGTCCATTCTAACTGCAGAGCTATGATTCTATGACCCCCGTAGCACTTTCACCTGAGAACATATTGGGGGGAAGCAAGGAATGACTTGAGCTGAATTCAGCATAACCAGAGTTTGAATTGTGGACCTGCCATTTTCTGCCTGTACACTGGACACACCCCTTAATTTTTCTGGATCTCAGTTTCCTTATACGTAAAATAAAGGAGTTGGGCTAGGTAATCTCCAAGGTCTCTTCCAACTCTGAATCTAGAATCATGGAGGCTTTTGGGTAGATGCTGCCTATTATACAGCCAATGGCAGCACATCGGTCTCCTGATACTGTCTGATCAGGCAGGAAGAAGGGAGATTTGACCTGTCTGTTTAATTCTGGTAGAAGTCCATGAGGCCACACCCATCAGCTGCCTTTTAATGATGTACAGGTTAGCCTTCCTTTTGTGCTGCAGAAATAGAGAGTCTGAGCCTCTATACATGCTAGATTAAAACAAGGCTCTCATTTCTGCTATCTGCATAATATTAATCTCATGAGGGTAAATACAAAGTATATCAATGTTATTATGGAATAGAGAGATAGCTGTTTGGCACAGGGTGTCCGAAAAATAGGATGGAATGGGACCATTAACATTTTTCTTTTGAAAAGGAGAATATTGACTGACGATCCAACTAGCAGAGAGTGAATAGGGTCTAGTTTAACGATAATGGGAAATCCTAGATGAGGAAACTCCTCCTACCAATACAAATGTACTTTGGCCACATAATGAGAAGACTGGGAAAAGACACTGATGTTGGGAAAGATTGAAGGCAAAAAGAGAAGGGGATGACAGAGGATGGGATGGATAAATAGTGTCATGGAAGCAATGATCATGAGCTTGGACAGACTTTGGGAGATAGTGGAGGATACAAGGGCCCAGCACGCTTCGGTCCATGGGATCACAAAGGGTTGGACGCGACTGAACAGCTGAACAACACCTTCTCTGCAATTTATAGTCTTAGATTGCTCCCTAGGACACTGAGAAATTAAATGACTTGATTAGGGTCATGCCAGCCAATAGGTATGAGTGGTGGAACTAGAACTCAGATCTTCCTCAATAAATTGGTTAAATCTAATTTCCTTTTATAAAGAAAAAAATGTTTCTCTGTCCTTTAGAAGATTTGAGGTAAAGATTATCCCAACTATTTTAGTCTCTGAAGTACTTCTCTCTGTTCTCACTTCAAAGATCATGGAGCTCAGTCTATGTGGCCTGCCATTTTCTAAGTGTATGCTTTCCATGCTGTTGCTGTTGTTCAGTCATGTCCAACCCTTCATGACCATAGCACACCAAAACTATCCATGGAGTTTTCTTAGCAAAGATATTGGAATGGTTTGACCTTTCCTTCACCAGCAGAAAACAGCAAACAGAGGTTGACTTGCCCAGGGTCACACTGCTAGTAAGTGTCTGAAACCAGATTTGAACTCAAATCTCCTGACTCCAGGCCCAGTGCTCTATCCACTGAGCCATCTAGCTGCCTCTTATGCTTTATATACTTAACCCCAAGAATGAAAGTAAGAGATATTCTTCAAGTTCATTATGTGGAAATTATGCAGATTGGAACAGAACTGCCAGGCACAATTTCTCATGACTTTTACCCAATTGACTCAGCAGAAAAACTTTCTCATACTTGAAGCTGTCCCATGGGCTGCCCTGGGAAGGAGTGGTTTCCCCATTACTTGAGGGCTTCACACCGAGATTGGGAAATCACTTGTTGGAGAGATTATACAGAGAATTTTTTGCTGAAGCATCCACATGCTGAAGTTGACCTCTGGAGTTCCTCCTAACCTGGGGTTCTAACGTTCTATTTTGAGGCAGCCTAGATTTGGAGGCAGAGAACCCAGGCTTGAATCTTGTCTCTGACACTTAGTCCCTGTGTGACTTTGGCCAAGTCACTTAGTGTCAGCAGGCCTCAGTTTCTTCTTCTGTAAAAAGAGAGCATTGGACTCAATGTGATCCTATGATCTTTCTGATGCAGTGAAGCTGAGAAGGTCAGGGAGAAATAAGTGAGGTGGCATGTTATAATAAAAAAGAGCTCAGACTCTGGAGCCCAAGGGTCTGGGTTCAAATCCTGCCTTCCCCACTCACCTGGGTGACTCTGGCTAAGTCCTTTGATGTTTCTAAGACTTAGTTTCCTTGCCTTTAAATTGAGGGACTTGGGTCAGATGGCCACTGAGGTCCGTTCTAGCTCCAGGTCTATGATTCTATGAATAATGTATGTTGCAATAAGAGACTCACATTGGCCGTGTCTTTGGAGGATTCTGGTAGAAAGGGACCACATCGATCATAAGGTTCTCCCATGTGTTCTGTCTACTGGGGTAGAAAAACCCCCCAAAACAACTCCTCAGAAGGGAAGTACAAAAATAAAAATGAATGCATCATGAATATTACACGAGACATAAGAGATTCATACATGAATGAGAATGTCAACATGGAAGAAAACTTAGGGATCATTTATTTTAATCTGCCCCTTTTATAGATGAGAAAACTGAGGCCTAGAAAGATGGCGAGACTTGCCTAAGATTCTTACACAAGTCAGAGAGCAGAAACTGGGCTGGAACCCAGGTCCCAAAGCCTAATGGGATTAGGATCCTATGACTATTGATGTAGAGTTGGCAGGGGCCTTGTCTGACCCCCTCAGTTTGCAGATGTGGAAACTGAGGCCCAGAACTGCAAAGTGACTTACTCAGGGTCACAAAAACGGCAAGGGGTAGAGGCAGGATTTGATTCCAGGTCTTCCTGAACTTCAAAGACATTGCTCATTCTATTGGACCTCACTCACGCTGCCTTGACATTTTTTCCAGTTTTTAAAATGTGTGTGTGTGTGTGTGTGTATTTTTGTATGCATATATATGTGTACATAGGTATATATAATGTATGTATATGCATATATATTTATGTTTGTATATATATATGTGTCTGTGCATATGTATACACACATACAGGCAAATAAGTGGCACAGTGGAGATAGTGCTGGGCCTGGAGTCAGGAAGATTCCTCTTCCTGAGTTCAAATCCATCCTCAGACACTTACTAGCTGTATGACCCTGGGCAAGTCGCTTCTCCCTGTTTGCCTCAGTTTCTTCATCTGTAAAATGAGCTGGAGAAGGAAATGGCAAAACCACTCCAGTGTCGTTGCCAAGAAAACCCTGAATAAGGTCATGAAAAGTCAGACACGACTGAAACGACCGAATGACAACATATACACGTACACACACATGTGCACGATCTCATTTGGTGCTCACAACCACCCCGTGAGGGAGGCTCTACAGGTACTGTTATCTTTAATCCCCTGTGTAGCCCCAAAAGGCAAAGCAGGTGAGCTGGAAGAGATGGAGAAAAGTCTCATTCATCCTACCAAGCTATTTATATCCTTGTTTGACTCATCCAGGAAGGAAGCAAAATTCATGAGACCCAATGCCCTTAAAACAAAACAACTATAAAACTAGATTATAGCCTGAAAATTTTAACTTGAGCAGAAAAGAGCTGCAAGTATGCAGAACACTTATGTGCAGCATAAATTCATCGCAAGAAATAAAAAGAAATTGACACATGAGTTAAAACAAAAGCATGTTAGGAATACACCACATTTCTTGCTCTTTTTAAAGGAGGTTAAAAAAAGAAAAAAGCCTAGCCTCTTTGTTGCCCCAAAGATAATTTCCTTTAATTAAAATAAAAGTCCTGGTCATTTCGTTCATGATCTTTTTTCCTGGCTTAGATCTGGACGGAGCTGGAGGTTGGACTATGTGAAGCAGACACATGACGCCTTTGCCTCTCCAGAACTAATTCCATATTGAGATATTGTAGCATTTTAAATTTATACATAAGGGCCTCCCTAGATTCATTTTGTGACCCAGGTGGCCAAAAGTATGGAGAAGTTTGAACTTTTTTAAAAATTCTTTGTGCATGTTCCAATCAAATACGAGAATGTTCCAAATCGCTTATAAGAACAATTCAAATTCGAATAACTCTGACGTTCTTCCACACACTCAGCAAATTGGCAAAGATGACAAAACCTGGAAATAGTTACCACTGGTGTGACTGTGGGAAGAAAGGCAAACTAAAACCATTTGGAAGTATTTGTTGGTCTAGTCAGTCTGCACAACAATGTGGAATGATGTTAGACGATTGCAGCCTTTTGTATCTTTTGACCCAGAAATCTCACTGCTAGGTATAAGCCCAAGGTGGTCGATGAACAAAATAAAGTCCAATATATAACAAAATTTGGGGGGCACAGGTATTTGTGATAGGAACAAAAATGTGGCTCCAAAGTGGGTACCAACTGATTGGGAATGCCAGAATCAACGTTGCCTATGTATATAATATAATAGTATCCCACTGCCAGAAATGAGGCATACAACGAAGTCAGCAGATTTGGGGTCAGAGGATCTGAGTTCAAATTCTGAATCTGACACTTATTCATGTGACTTTGGATAAGTCACTTAAGGTCTTTCTAGGCCTCAGTTTCCTCATCTGGGAAGTGAGGGGACTGGACTATATTTCACCTGAAGCTCCTTCTAGCTCAGAGTCTATGGCCCTACGCACTGCTGCAGAATGAAGAGAACAGAGCCAAAAGAACATAGAAGACAATGACCCCAGTGTGGGGATGAAAACCACTCAATTCTAACTGATTGCAATGACCAATTTTGGTGCCACAGAAGAGTGGATGACATAGTAGGGGAAAAAGGAGGCAAATGCATGCAAGAGGCACAAAAAAGATTTTTGAAAAGGCTTAGGGACTTTGTATATGCATGTGCATGAGTAATGGGATCTCTCCAGGAAGTTTGTTTATGAAAAACATGGTTACAGCACGGAGAGGCCTCGTTGCCATAAACAATTATACAATGTCATTCATGAGCATTAACCTGCAAACGGGAAGTCGTTTTGCTCCAGCACAAGGCAGGTTTTCCAGGGAGAGATATGCCATTGTACCATCCTCGAGACAGGTGCGCCAGGGCACATATGTATGCACATGGGCACATATGTACGCACACAGACACACACACAAATACCCTGCCCCCCCTCGCCTGTTCCATGCTACTCTGGGACTCTGGAGGTCACAGTGGCCCATCTCTCTTCACCTTGCCCCCAGTTCACCTCCTTAATCAGCTCAGGAAGAAATTTCAACAAAACTCTTCCTCTGGTCACCGATATCTCTGGGAACCAAGTCCATTAAGATATTTCTGACCTCTGCTGGGGCTATTTTGAATGTCTGGTGTACAGGAAGGAACTGATAAAAATAGGAGTACAATGCCCCAACAGACAGACTGGCAAAGGTCTTGACAGTGATTGATGGTTAAATAGACGAGCAGGCCCTACATTTTAACAGCTTTGGATGGAAGAGGAAAGGGGGAGGATGATTCCCTATACTCCCTTCCCCCGAGGCTATACAGTTTGTGTGTATACATTCATCTGTCCCTTCCCACAGGTTTTCCTAAAAAGGATAAGCTTTTTCTCTGTCTGTATGTATGTTGCGAACTTCCTCCCTTATCCACTCATTTTGAAGGCACAATGCCTTCACTCCAATCCTGAATTTTTACTGAACAAGCATTCACCTAGCAAGCATTTATTAAGTGCCTGATATACACCAGGTATTGCGCTAGGGATACAAATAAAAATTAGTGAGGCAAAAAAAAAAAAAAAAGACTCCTGCCCTCAAGGTGCTTATGCTCTATTGAGGGTAAGTTTACAGGCTACGGCCTCAATCACTCCTTTGGATCAGAACCTCTAGACAAAAACTAATAATAACCAAGCAAGTGGCATTTACTAAATAACTGCTACATGGCAAGTACTGTCCTAGGTGGTCCCTGCCCTCAGGAGGCTTAAATCCTACCACAGAGAGAAAGTATGAACATACAACTATATACATTTTATAGGAGAAGAAATGCAAATTTTACATTCAAAATGAATCTAAGGAAATTTAGGAGAGAGGCACTTTAGCGGAGAGGTGACATGATCAGAAAAGACCTCATGCCAGGGACATTTGGGCTAAACTGGAGAAAATGAAGGATTCAAAGAGTGGAGGAAAGATTTGTGAGCTCAGATTCCAAATGACATTTACAGACAATTATATCATTGAGGGGCAATGTTGCATAGTCGCTAATGGACTATCCTTGGTGTCTGGAAGACCTTGGGTTCAATCTGTGAACCTGGACTTCATGCACCAAATATACTAGCTGAGTGATGGTGGGTAAGACACTTACCTCTTAGTGCCCCCAGGAAACTATCGAAGATGATATGATATGGACATGTGACCCATAGAGATTGCTACACTATACATTCCCTAGCAGGGGTGGGGAACCTGTGGCTTTGAGGCCAAATGTGGCCTTCTAGGTCCTTGGGTGCAGCCTTTAGACTGAGTCCAAGTTTTACAGAAGAAATCCTTTTATTAAGGGGAGTTGTTCTGTGAAGTTTGGATTTGGTCAAAAGGATGCACTTGAGGACCTAGAGGGCCACATAGAGGTTCCCCACCCCTGTGGCTTAGACCGATGAAATCACAGGTCAGGAATGAAATAAATATATAACTATCAGACAGATGTACTTTTAAAGCCTGATAGGGTAACAAATATAGGAACGAATGGCATCAAGCAGGAAGTCTGAGAGCTGATGATGGAATGTGAAAAACCTGGGTTCAAATCCTGCCTCCGACACAGTGTCCCAGGAAACTAAGACTAGAGAGGTTTTGATTATTTCTATTACTTCTGATTTTCTTCTAAAAAACTACGTTACAGAGCAGGCTTGAGCCTAGCTTGGTAGAGGGATATTTATTACAAGAAGCTGGTGACATGACCAGACTAACGTAATAATAATATTAATAGCTAGCTTAAGCTTTGCAAAGCACTTTACATGTGATATATCTCACTTGGTTCTTATAACAACCCTATGAAATAGTTATTATTATCATTCCTACTGTACAAGGAAATTGAGTCTGAGAAAGGTTAAGTGACTTGCCCAGGGTCACACAAGTTTTTTTTAGAATCTGAGGCAGGATTTGAACTCAAATTTTCCTGACTCCAGTTCCAAAAATATCTACCCATTGTGTCGCCTAGCTATCTCAAAACATCCAAACAGTAACAAACAGTAACAATGTATTTCTTTTCAATCTCTGATAAAACTGTAAGACTATGGTCCAATTGAAGGTTTATTAAAAATCTGCCAACTAGTATATTTTTTCCAGCCTCTTAAACAAAGTCCCCAAACCACAAAGGGAGAAAATGCCTCTTTGGCTTTCTCTTTCCCCTATAATCAAGTCCATTAGGCTTCCAGGCACTCTTAAAAAATAGATGCCAAGTTCGCCTAACTTTCTTTCCTGCTCCTCTGCCCCAATTCTAGCCAATTTAATCTTGGTTACAAAGTAGCATCCGTTGCCGGTGACTCCTGGGAACGTGGTTTAGTTCTTTCTAAGGGATGCCCAGGAGGAAGAAAGATGGGCTTTACAAGCGGCTGGAAAGTATTACCTTTTAGAAACGGCACCTCTTCCCTTAATGAAGGGAAGACATTTTTTTCCCATCACTTCCCTTCCCAGAATGGGCTCATAGAGTCTGATTTAAAGTGCAGTAAAGTATGAAGAATATTACCAGAAATGAGGGTTTGAAAGCAGAGAGTAGAACCTAATAAGATCTCCCTCAGGTTACCTGGGATTATTCCTTTATACACCATGCTTATCTTCTACTTAACAGCCTGATAGTGGGGTTTTTTTTCTATGAAACTTTTTTTTATTAGAGTACTGAAGACTATGGAAAAAGGTCCCTGCTTTGGAGTCCCAGGACCTGGGTTTCTAGCCAGCCTCTCTCTATCACTCACTAGCAGTGTGACCTTAGACAAGTCACAAACTCTCTGGACTCCTGTTTCCTCATTTATAAAATGAAAGGGTTGGATTAGATGGCCATTCTCTGGTAGAACTGTGATCCATGAACCTTCAAAAACGCACCCTGTTCCTAAATAAGGAAGCCCTGAATTGCTATGAAATGATCCAAAGAGAGCAAATAGGTACACATTTGCATAGGAGGGGGGAGGGAGTAGTTCATCTCCTTGTCATTTCATCAATATAGGGAGCTTCCTGTGTAGAAACTCCCTCCACCATCGTAGACTGAGAACTCTTCTGTAACTTACAGTCTTAGAGAATCTCCTTGGCCACTCAGAGGTTGTGACTCATCTGTGGTCTCATAGCAAGGATTTGGCAGAGGTAGGCATTGTGAACCTGGCTCCTCCTGCCTGCAGAGTTAGTGTTTTAACCACACTCTGCCATGCTGCCTCTCTAAGAAAGTTTTATTCTGGTAATAAGTTTGTTGCTGTTGTTGTTCAGTCATATCTGACTCTGTGATGCTGTGGACCATACATAGCATGCCAATACTGTCTATGGGTTTTCTTGGCAAAGATACTCAGGTGGTTTGCCAATTCCTTCGCCAATTCATTTTACAGATGAGGAAACTGAGGCAAACAAGGTGAAGTGACTTGCCTAGGGTCACACAGCTAGTATCTGAGGCCAGATCTGAACTCACGAAGAGAAGTCTTCCTGACTCCAGGTGGGATCCTCTCTCAACTGTGCCAATCTAGCTGCCCTGGGTTTTGCGATGTTCTCATCCTATTCTATTCTACATGATGATTATTGCAAAGCATCAAACATTTGTTCCTGATATATTACAAGCTTCACCCAGTCTGCAAACAAATGGTGCTTAATGAATGTCTGTTGATTGAATAAATACTATCCTCCCATGGCAAGCTAGATTTGAAAATGTAGTTCTAACTGATCTATTATGTACATACCTGGCACCCAGTAGGAAAAATAATGGACATGGAGTCAGGAGAGACTTGTGACTAGTCTCTCTTTGGACTTGTATTCTGAGTGCCTAGCACACAGTAGGTATTTAAACGATTGATTACTGTGTGACAGCTTCCATAAGCCTCAGTTTTCTCATCTGTAAAATTGGTCTAATAGTATATTAATTTCCTATTATACTGGGAGGTTATGAAGATCAACAAAATAACATAGACAAATGT
This sequence comes from Trichosurus vulpecula, assembly GCF_011100635.1. NCBI lineage: Eukaryota > Metazoa > Chordata > Mammalia > Diprotodontia > Phalangeridae > Trichosurus > Trichosurus vulpecula. The sequence goes on from NC_050578.1 coordinate 241,889,114, forward strand.
TAGCTCTTTTTATTGTTCCTACTGTTTCCATCTTTGAGGATATTTTGGTTTCTTTGCTTCTCTTTTCTTTTTCTCTCTCAGGCAATAGGGAATACACCGAGATGACTTACTAGGAAAATGGTATCCAAGACTATCTGAGAAAGTGGTGACATCATAATAAGCGCAATGATGCTGAGGAACTTGTCATAGCAGAGACAAATAGTTATTTGTGGAAGTGACTACATTCACTTATGGGCCACATGAAATCAGATAGTTAGTTAGGGTGCTTGGAGGGGTAGCTCTTGGGAGTTGAGAAGGCAAGGAGTCAAGTCTGGCCTCTGACACATATTGCCTGTGACCTCAGATAGGTCATAACCTTTCAGTGATCCAGACGACTCTACAGGAATATAAGTTATGAGTTACAGATGTGCATTGGTGAAGGGAGTTTCCACTGGGAATTCCCAATACTGAGGAAATCACTAGTCTGTACCACTCCCTCTCATACACCCCTCCAAAAATCAGATATATTGAGAAAATAAACAAAAAAAGAGAAAAAAAAAGACTCAGGAGCCATGCTGTCATCTTGATTATTTCAACCCGGAAAAAGACCTATGTATACATGGATTTCTTTTCCCTCTGTTCGTTGTGGCAAGCTAATTGAGAAAGGACAAATAAGGGTCCATGTACTTTGATGCAATGAGCACCAAGAAGGGCAAGAGGAAGCTAACAAATGGAGCTGGAAGAGCTGCTAGCCCAGAGGCTAAAAAACATGTCTGAGGAGAAAGGAGAGTGGGCCATTTTCCCAGAGGGGTGAAGACAAAAAGCCGTCCTGCTCCCATAAATGCTGGGGAATAACACCAGGGGATTCAAGACCATACTGGCTAACGGGGTGGAAAAAATGATGAAGTCAGAGACCTTTTGCATCCCCAATTTTATGCTTCTCCAAAAAAGAAGGAAGACTTTCAGCCTTTTCAAACCAAGATCATCAGAAAATTGGCCTGCCGGAGGAAATTAAAAATAACAACTTGAATTTCCTTTCTGTTTAGCCATTACGTAGGGGAGTAATATTGAATTTCTGCTTGGTACCAACTCAATAATTAATCCATCAATCAGTATCTATTTAGTGTCTACTGTGTGCCAGGCCCTGTTCTAGCTCAGGGGATACAGAGACCGAATGGAAAAAAAAGTCCTTGCCTTCAGGGGGCTTATATTCTACTTTGGACACGTAAACAGCTAAGTAAAATCATCTATAGAAATAGGGCTGTTTTTCTGAGAGTTGGGAGATGAACAAAAAGAGCACCCCACCCCCCAGATTCTTGAAAGTAGAGATTGTTTCAGATGTTGTTTTTAACCTCAGCAATACCTTGCACAGTATCTGACACATAGAAGATATCTGAAAAACGCTTGTTGATTGTCTGACTGAATTAATCCTGCTGGAAAATTCGAAGTCCACCACGAAAGGCTGAAAAATCACGTAGGGGTGATAAGTGGAAGGGTGGGATATTTCTCCCCAGGATCCTTAGCAAGCACAACAAATAGAAAACTCTCCACCACCTGCTTGCTAAACTGTTTATTCTTAAGGTGAGTGCATTCCCAAGAAGGCAGGCCAGGGATGGGAGTCAAAACAGTAAATGTTTTATGAATGCCTTTTCATTTTTTTCTTATTTGTGGTCATTAATAATGAATCTGATTTATTCTCTGAAGTCTGGAAAGGACAGCCTTCTAGGAGGTTAACTATTTCTCCCACAGTCACAGGAGTGATAATCCATTTTAAGCTCTATGCCAACAGGGAAACATGCTAAATACTGCTCCAGAACACAGACTACCACTCAACCCCAGGGGGAGCAGAAGCAGACGACAGTGGGAGACGTCGGGGCAGGTGATGCTAAAGACAGAGCAGGGATGGGGGGAACAGGAGAGGGGGCGCTGCGCCTGGGTCAGTAGCAGATTCCGATAAGATATGAACCAGGGAAATCAGGTCTGGATTGTTTCAGCTGTAAGGAGGTGGTGTAATGTTGGCATTTGAGTGAACCAGAGGTTGGGAAAGATCGAGCAGGACCAAACAGCATCTAATGAAGCTGCTAGTGTTGGGGGTGAAAGAGGCACAAAGGCCGACAAATCAGCGGCAATATAGTCATTACATATGCAAGGACCACACCAGAAGCTAGAGGAGCTGGGAAACCAGCTTAGGCCTTCTGCACACACAAAGGAGAGAGGAGGAAGAGAGAGAAATAAAGCCTAAGGGATAAATAACCTCCAGAGGGATTGGTTGGTGCTGATGCCAGGCAGGCCCCCAATATGCTCATCTTTCAAGTGAGAATTAAAATAAGTACAGCACTATGTAATGGAAATCCTTTCTTCCTTCCCTTCTCCCTCCCTTTTCCTTCTTTCCTTCCTTCCTCCTTCCCTCCCTTCTTTCTTCTTCCCTTTCTCCCTCCCTTTTCTTCCTTCCTCTTCTCCTTCCTCCCTTCTTTCCTCCTTCCCTCCCTCCCTCCCTTTTCCCTCCTTCCTCCTCTCCTCCCTTCCTTCCTTCCTCCCTCCCTTCCTTCCTTCCCTCCTCCTTCCATCCTTCCTTCCTTCCTCCCTCCCTTCCTTCCTTTCTTCCTCCCTCACTTCCTTCCTTCCTCCCTCCCTCCCTTCACTCCTCCCTCCCTTCTTTCCTTCCTTCCTTCCTTCCTTCTTTCCTTCCTTCCTTCCTTCCCCTTCCTGACATTTTAACAGTTATCAAGACCTAGGAGATCTAGTGAATATTATTATTTTTAAAAAGTTACCCTGGTATCTGTCCGGTTCACTCAGAACTTAATCTTTGCTTCCATCTAGTATCTATTTCCTGGAATTTTTGCTTTATCTGAAGGACTCTTATGTTAGCTCCCAAGAGCAGAACTAGAAGCGGTGGGTAGAAGCTGCAAAGACCCGAAGCTAGACTTGAGGTCAGCAAAAATGTCCTGATTCTTTGAGTTAGCCCAGGGTGCCCTGAGCTGCCTTGAGATGCAAGGGAGCTCCCCATAGTGGGGAGGGAAGGGTCTTCATTCAAAGGTTACATGTACACTCATGAAGGGTGATGTAGAGAGGATCTTTGGTCAGAAGCTGGTTGGACTCTATGGCCACTGAGGTCTGCTAACTCTGAGATCTCCTGAAATCTAGGCAGAAATTCTATCCCCTAAATTGTGTGTAAGCTGTAATATACTCCTGCTAACTATCAAAACCAATAAATCAAGCTGAAGAATGGATTAAAGTATTTTACACAACTGAATTTATCATTGGTGACAAATTGAATTTGGGGCTCTGACAGTTTGCTCCTTGCTTATATTTCATGTTTTTGTGGTGATTTCCCAAGGATGGAATGTGATGTTTGGTTGGAACCAAAGGTTCTGTTCCAGTGGAACATGATTTTCTTTGACAGTCACAGTTGTGAGGAAAAGTTGTGTCGTGACATAATTTTCCTCTGATGTGTTCTCTCATACATTAGAGACTGCAGAGTTCTTTTTTTTACTGGTGATAATGAGCATTTTACAAAGCAATTTGTAGTCATCATTCAGTTAACCTATACAGCATCTCCACAGGGGAGGTCTGTCCTTGTCCCTTGATAATGAAGATAAAAAAACGAAAGTACAGTGTTTTCTCTAACCTTACCCTGGGGAGAGGCATTTTGTTTTTACTTTTTTTTACTTTTAGTTTGTTTTACTCTGTGTGTGTGTGTGTGTGTGTGTGTGTGTGTGTGTGTGTGCATGTGTGTGTGTGTGTGCGCACACGCTTGCGCACACATAATGATTTAGGGGAGAAGGAAAGAAGGAAGGAAAGGGAGAAGTAAAGGATAGAGGAGAAAGGAAAAGAGAGAAGAGAAGGGAGAAGGAGAAAGGGAAGGGGAGAAGGAAGGGGAGGGGAGGGAAGGGAAGGGAAAGGAAGGGGAGGGGAGGGGAGGGGAGTGAAGGGGAGAAGGAAGGGAAGGGAAGGGAAGGGAAGGGGAGAAGGAAGAGAAGGGGAGAAGGAAGGGAAGGGAATTAATTTATAAACTTCTCTGTAGTCTCATTAATACTGAAAAGGAAAGCTAGAATAGTGAGATCTATAATTGCTTAGTCCAATGGTTAGTTGTTATTAATATTGAATATTTATTTTTTGGTGGGGGAGGGCTATACATCCTAACACATTATTTCAAGTATAGCTCTAGGCCTAATGACAAAGCCAGCACCGTTTGATGCATCAGCAAGGAGCAAGACCAGCATACATCCTATGAAACACACCTTCTTGTTCTCTGTACCTGGAGATCCTGCATCTTCCATACCACTATCCCCCAAAAGGTACCCCAATTTTATTTCCTATAAACTTTTCTTCCAATGTAGCTTTTATAGAAATCATCAAAGAACTTTTCTGGGGGTTTTTTAAACAATGACTTCCCTCCTCACAACACAGGCAGCATATAAAAACCCAGTGTCCTCTGCATGTCCCATTTGAGGCCACAGCCAGCAGCTCGGTGCCACAGGCTGCCAAGGAGAGTGCATTAGGCTCTTACAACAAAAGCATCCAAGTAGACCTGTTTTGCAGACTGATTAATAGAAACAAGCTCTGAGGACTAATCACAAGTCGAGCCCTGTTTTGCAGATTAATAGAACAAAGATACATGAGAGCAGGGAAGGTTATGGCACTGGAATACAAATAAGCAAAGGTAGGCACTGAGTGTCAGTTGACTGTAACTCATCACCAGCCAAAGCCAGGTCCTGCCACCTGAGCCTCGGGGCATCATATCCAGGGAGGAATCAAATTTCAGCTCAGGAAAAGATCTCAGCTTCTCAGACAAGCCATCTCAAAGTGGTCGATCTGTCCTCTATCTCCATGTGTCATCTTATTTCCAAATGGATATAAAAATCTCTCCAACAGGATGAGACATAAATCTAGGTGGGCCCAGGAATCACAGAAACATAGAATGTCAGAGTATAAAGGACTTCAGATCTCAGAACATTGAGTATCAGTACTAGAATGGATCTCAGAGGTCTGCTCTTCTTAGCCAGCCTCCCATTCCCATTTCAAAGAAGAAAAAACTGAGTCCTAGAAGGGGAAAGTGTCTGCCTCAAAATCACACAACTACTTCAGGGAGCTGGGAGTAGATCTCTGATCTCTATTCCATTTCAGCTCATAATGGGCAAATCACCGTGTGTTTATTAAAGTCAACATTCCTATGTTTCGAGCTGTTGTTAGCTATGCGCATATCCATAGGCAATGGAGGAATTGACATGTTACGGTCGAAGGGACGCCAGCCCTGTAAATCAGAAGGCTTCTGTTTTGCTGCGTAATTGATATTCCTAAGGCATAGACCATGCTACTTCCTTGCTTGGGAAGCATCACCGGCTTTCTATTGCCCCTAAGATACAATTTGTAGGAATATAAAGCCCATCCAAATGAAGGGCCAGGCTATGGTTGCAGACTCCTTTCTCTCCATGATCCTCCTCCTCACATCCTCTATGTCCCAGGCAAACTGGACAGTATCTTCTCTGCCCTGCTCCATGCCTTTGCCCAGACTGCCTCCAATGGCTGGAAGGTTCTCTCCTTACTTCTATCTCCTGAAAGCCTTGTCTCCCTTCAGGGCTCGGCTCAGGATGACAACTCTTATAGGAGGTCTTCCCTGATTCCCCGCTTATTGGGGATCTCTTCCAAGTCCCATAAACTGCTGTGTATACACTTTGTATTTGCTTAATTGTGCACGTGTTTCATGCTTCTGTAGAATGTGGTAGGTTCCAATCTCCCCTCTAATGTTTCCTGTCTGTATGATCATGGCCAAGTCACTGAATTTCCCTGCCTCAGTTTCCTTGTATAAAAAATGGGAGGGGTGGACTAGACAGCCTGTGAAGCCCCTTCCAAGGTCTTGATCCATGGTTCTAAGGGAGGGTCTGCTTCGATTTTTGAATTGCGTGCGGTAAGTGCTTAATAATGTCTGCTGAACTGAAATGAATAGCTATCTAACCTTGAGAAAGTCTCATTCTTTTGAAGACTGTTTCCTCTAACATTCTATGATTTTACGCCACATAGTACACAAAACGCTGGGCCTGGAGTCAGAAAGCCATGGGTTCAAATATGGCTTCACACACTTCCCAGCTGTGTGATCCTGGGCAAGTCACTTTACCCTGTTTGCCTTAGTTTCCTCATCTGTAAGATGAACTGGAGAAGGAAATGGCAAACCACTCCAGGATTTTTGCCAAGAAAACCCCAAATGGGGTCATAAAGAGTCAGACAAAACTGAAAACAACCGAACAGCAACAATATAGACTTCATCTGATTGGGCCAGAGACAAGAAGCAGCAGGGGAGCATGGAATGGCAGATAGGACACTTGGATTGATAAAATTTAGATCTCTAATGGGACTTTTAAAATCAGCGGACCAAACAACTCTATTACGGATTAAAAAAGAGAGGATCAGAGAAGTTCAGTCCTCTGTCCAAGGTCCAAGGGATAGTGAATAAGGGTCTGGGATCCAAGGTCAGTCCTTCTGACTCCAGACCCAGCGCTCTGTCATGGCACCACCCTAGTCCTAGTTTTGTTAGCTCTGGGCCTCAGTTTCCTCATCTGTCGAATGAAGAAGCTGGATGAGATGATCTCAATGGTCACTTGCAGATCTAACATCATGGTTCAAAGGAGGAATAACAAAAATTTCCCAAACTCTCCATCTCAGTTTGTTGATATAGGTACCATGCCTTAAAAATGTTATTGCTTCAGGAGTTCCTGTCACGCTCATGCTCCAAAAAACATCTTCTGAAGATCTCTATTGACTCTTGGATAAACTATTCAGACCGCCATTTAAAGTCAGCCATCCATATCTAGCTCTTACTCTTTTTTCTCCCTTATGATTTGGCTACTCTTTATTTTTTATTTTGAATTCAATTGTATTATTAGCAATAACTGTCAACAAACACAAATGTAAAATGTACAAAAACCCAAGAGGTTTGTCTAAGAAACAGAGACCTTTGTGTGTTGAAAAATGTAACAACTAACAATATTACTCTCTCTCTCTCTCTCTCTCTCTCTCTCTCTCCTGCTTTTTTGTTTGCCTGTTTTCTTCTCTATAAATTTAAAATGTTTTATTGAAGCTCATTTTTTGGTATTGCTCACTATTCATCGGATCACCTTCCCTTGGGACAAAAAGGAAGGAAGGAAATAAGCATTTATTAAATACCTACTATGTGCCAGCTACTATGCTAAGTGCTTCACAAATACTATCATGTTTGATCTTCACAATGACCCTGGGAGGTAAATGTAATTATTATCCCCATTTTAAATATGGGAAAAATGAGACAAATAGAAGCAAAGTGACTTGCCCAGGGTCCCACAGCTGGTAAGTGTCTGATGTCACATTTGAACTCAGCCCAGTATTCTGTACACTATGGAGCCACCTAGTTGCCTACAAATTTTGGCTATATATATATACACATACATACATACATACATACACACACATATACACACACACAAATATGCAGAATAGAGCGAAACATAATGAATACATTCATGATGGAACAGAGGTGCCAAAAGAGACCTACACTCATCTACCTACCGTTCTCCACATCACTGAACTCCATCTCCCATCTCCATGCTTTTGCTTAGGCTGTTCTTTATGCCTGGAATGCCCTCCCTAATCACCTTTGCCCCCTTATAATTTTTAGCTTCCTTCAGGGCTTGGCTCAGGTTCCATCTCCTATGAGAAGATATTCCTGATCCCCATCCTTTTTATTTTCTCTCACTCTTCAAATAATTGTATATTAACTTCTTAACACGCACATTGTTACCCTTCTCTCCTCTCACCCTCAACAGAAAATACAAAGCTCCCTGAGGGAGGCAGGGTGTATGGCCAGCTTTTAATACAATGGCTGGCACATAGTAGGCTCTTAATGTGTGCTTGTTTATTAAAAAGGTAATAAAGGAATGGGGAGTTCATTTGACCCAGGCATGGCTGGTCCAAGTTTCCTAGGCAGAGAGAACTGGGTGAATGTGAAGATGTTTTACTGGAAATGTAATATCTCCATCTCCGTGAGTATTTATTTAACCAAAGAAAGTTTACACAGCTTGGGAGGCAGAATTCTGCCTGTCTAGCTTTGCTCAGTTTCTGCCCCAGCCAATTCCCAGGACCAATTCTTTTTCATTCCCGTTGCCTTCTAGTTGGGGAAGCTCAGAAAAAGACACAGACTTTGTTTATGTCTAATGCAGTCAAGGGAACAAAGGTATCTGGCTTGACAGTTTAAGGATGGGAAAGAAAGACTTTATTTCTTCTGTTATGGTTTCGTTTGCCCCCTCTAAAAACCTGAGTTATTATCTTATTGATTTAGTCCTCAGAGAAAAGAACTTAGTCACGGGGGACACCCAAAGATTTAAGAGAGAGGCAGCATGATTACAATGATGAGAAGCAGATTAGCCTTAGAATCAGGAAGACCTCAGTTCAAATCCTGTCCCTGGAATTCACTGGGTTCATGACACTGGACCATTATAATTGACCTATATTGGTAGTGGTAAACTCAAATAGAAATGGGTGTCATTAATCCATATATAAGGATCCCTGATGGCTGCAGATTGACCTTTTTAATGTAATGTAAGTTTTTTGTATTTTAATTTTAATGTAATATAATTTAATGTAATTTTTCAATGTTTTAAAATTTAATCCTATTTATTATAATGTATTGTATTTTTACTTATTTTGTTAAATTTTGATCAACTGCATTTCAATCTGGTTCAGGTCACACTGGGAGTATTGAAGACCCCATGCAATCCATGGGCTGTGTGTTTCATACCTCTGACCTATACTTCTCTATAAGAAGGGTTAGAGGCAGCACAGTATCTATGGAGTCAGAGGACCTGGGTTCAAATGCCACCTCTGATTTATGATGGTGGGGAAGTCATTAGCTTTGCTGGGCCTCAGTTTCCTCACCAATAAAGTAAGGGGTTTGGACTCAAGGTCTTCTGGGTCTAGCTCTATAAACCCTTATGATCACAGTACCACGGAAACAGCATTGACTCTAGACACATGAGAACTGGGTTCAAATTCTGTCTCTGATGCCTATTCCCTATATGACATTAGGCAAATGAACTAACCTTCCGTGGTCCTAGTTTCCTCATCTGTAAGATGACTGAGTTGCCATCCACTTCCTGACAGAGAGAGAATACATTCAAAAGGCAAAATCAGACACGCTTTTTTGGGCATGACTACTTTACAAGTTTTATTTTTCTCTCTTTTTTCTTTTAAATGGGGAGAAAATAAATGATTATTAATTGAAAAATAAAATAGAATGGAAAAATAATGAAGAAGACTGGATAGCTTTCGAGTTTGCTTCCAGTTATCCATCTGTGATCCTGTAAGTTCAGATATCCTAACTTGGGATTTTATTTGTTCCTTTTCCAACTAATATAACTAAAAAGAATATCCCATTTCTGGGAGGGGCAATTATAAGATGGTAGATTTAGGACTGAAAGGGACGTAGTCCTCATTTTACAGATGAAGAAACTGAGGCCCAGAGAGGCCAAAGCAACATTCACAAAGGCAATGCACATGGAAGAACAAGCTTCCTCTATCCATAGCGTTTTGTCCTCCGAAAATTGGCTGTGGGAAGGCCTAAAAAGCAGGCCCACCTTATCAGATTCAATAGGAAGCCTGCTACATCCCAGAATTTCAATATCTACGCTAGTTCCAGCTACAGAGGTGAAAACAATCGTCTCTATTTAGCAAGCCACTCAGGCATTGCAATCACTTAGTTTTATCATACAGAAGAAGCCCTGATCATCCCATTACTTGGAAGAATGGAACAACAACGTCACCTCTGCTCTTTCTTCTCCCTGGCAAACACAGCTTTGGTCTTCCTTAGTCTTCAATGTTGATTTATTGTTGATTCATCCATAAGTCCAACCCTACTCCTTATTTAACGAGCTCCATATTCAACACTTCTGCAAAAGCATCAAGTCTGAGAGTGTCCAGTCCAACCAATTAATCTTGCCAATATTCCCACAGGCTCTCTTGGGAAATCTTATCCCAAACAGATACTTATTTAGACTTACTCATAACCACTTCCTCAGATTTGCCCTTACTCACTGGTGGATTGGTTTCCCTACCCCACTTCCCTGACCTTTCATTTGGAGCCAAAGAATGCTTCCTCCAAACCTTATTACCCAACATTAACAGCTAATGCAAATGCATTTGCTATCCAACCTATGATCATCTTTAGGATACTCTATCTTTAGAATATGGAGTCCAATGGATATTCCCAGGACTCTTCATGAGTACACTTAGATCTCTGGCTTGTCTTCTCTGCTCCCCAATGGGTCCAACCATCCTTGGTTCTAGTTAGATTTACTCTACTCACCCCAAGTCCCCTGAATTTGTAAGTCATTTTCTGGTCAATGTCCCATCTTGAACATTCCACATCGAAGTTCCTTGTATTCATTGTGTGCACGTGTATGTAGATAGCTAACATTTATTAAGCACCTACTATGTGCCAGGTATGGTGCTAAGTGCTTTACAAATATTATCTTATTTGATCTTCACAACACCCCTGGATGCTATTTTTATCCCCATTTTACAAATGAGGAAACTGAGGCAGCTTGTAAATGTCTGACCTTAGGTCTTCCTGACTCTGGGCCCAGCACTCTATTCATGGCTCCACCAGCTGGCCTCTCACCTCTGCTATTCCATTTCCATACTTGACCCCCAACTGGAAACATTTTGAGGGGGTGACTAGGTCCCCAAATTGTGCCCAGCCTAACTTTTTTCAATCATATTGTCTTTGGCATTCCTCTTTGTGCCTCCAGCAACCATTGGGTTTGTATAATGGAAACTGCCCTCCAAGTTTTCCACAGACTAAAAGACAAAAGGAAAACTACTAGAGCCCTGGCATGGCGGAAGGAGAAATGCACATAGCTCCATGCCTTCTTCATGCCTAAGACTGCTGGGACGGTGCCAGGCCCTGCTTTCAGCAGCACATGCTACCCGCACTTCCTTCTGGGTGCTGGTGCCCAAGAGCTGCGATCTGATTTGCTCATTGTGCTTCAGTGAAGGGAAACCACATGGAACCAAGTGCATCTAGACTGGCAAAGCATTCACCACTCTGAAGCAGTGCCAACCGGGAGAAAAGCAATGACCTCACTTCGGGGGCATGCTGATAAGCAAAGCTTTCACTATGAAAAATATTCCCTTCAAAGTTAGTGCTGTTCAGTCTAAGTTAAAGGACACATCCTTCCTTTCTGTCAGTAAGCGATAAGGTAAGCATTTTGTGGGGAGCAGAGGGGAATTTGTTTGGACATTGCTTGGTAAATATCTGTTCTGTTGAAACAAAATATATTAATGGGACAGAGTGGGAGAGAGAGATGAGGGGAGAGAAGGAAAGGGAAGGAGAGGGGAAGAAAGAGAGGGGAGAGAAAAAAGAGAGGGAGAGAGAGAGACAGACAGAGAGAGAGAGAGAGAGAGAGAGAGAGAGAGAGAGAGAGAGAGAGAAGAGAGAGGGAGAGAGAGAGAGAGAGAGAGAGAGAGAGAGAGAGAGAGAGAGAGAGACTGTCTCGGAAGCAAAATATGCACTTTATTCACCAACAGTCAAATTAATCATTTCCCCATCCTCACTGCTATCATTCACTACAAAATTTTCTCGCATCATCACTTAGGTATGGAACCCCCTAAGTGATACTGTCTCAAGAAGTCTTGCACATCTCTATGCCCTTTCTCTGAATCAAAGGCTCTCATAACTGGAAAGGGCCACAGAAGCTGTCTAGCTCAACAGATACCTGATTAGTCCCCCCATGCCTAACACTCCCACCCTACATCACAACCCCTACAAATGGTCACTCCGCCTTTTCTTTAGATTCCCCAATTGGGGGGAATCCTTTACCTCCAGGACAACCTATTCTACTTCAAGAGAGTGCGAAGAGTTAGGAAGTTCAGAGAGTCATACGATTATAAATGGAAGGGCCTTAGAGGTCATTAAGTCCAACATCCTTGTTTTACCATTAAGGAAACCAAGGCTCTGAGAGGATAAGGAACTTGCCCAGGGTCACACAGCTAGTAAATGTCTGAGGTGGAATACACTACAATCTGTTTGCCTCTCTCCCTGTCTCTCTCTCTCTCTCCCTCCCTCCCCCCTCTATCTCTGTCTCTGTCTCTCTTTCCCTCCCTCCCTGTCCCCCTTCTGCGTGTGTGTGTGCCTACACACTGTGCTGAAATCTGTCTCTCCACAACTTCTAACAATTCTGGGTGGTCAAGATGAGAAACGGACCCTGAATTCTTCCTCACCACAGGCATGACCTTCGAATGAAATCAAGGCTACATCTGGATGATTCTTTCAATCATGAGTTGGCTACAGAATGAAGGTGGTTTCTGTAACCACAACAGCTCCATTTCTGCCTAAATACGCATCTAGAAATGGGATTTACCGATACAGACATCAATAGGAGTAGGGGGAGAATGAGGGGTGCAGAGGGAAACAGATCAGCTTTGCTTTTTTGCTTCCCTTCCCCTCCCGCCCCAATAAACAGGGCGGCTGTTCAAAATCAAAAGAGGAATCTGACTCCATGTGGATTTAAGAGCCGCCAGCAGTGGAGGCATTCCGAAAGAGGCAAAAATGTAAACAAACCCCGTAATTCTAGAGATGAGGAGACTGGGCATGGGTTTCATAATGGAGAGTCTGAGGCCCAATGCCAAGGAAAATGAAATGGGAGCCTGCACCTTTTAAGCGGGACCATGTCAAAAGACCGGGACATATTTGCTTAACACAGAGACAGAAGACCTTTCTCTGCCAGTCCCTTTCGGAACTGCTGACTTCTCCTACTGAATAAATGCCGGAATTCCTGAGAGCCTGGTACAGAACCAATATTGTTTTTCCAGGCTCCTCGGGTGCGCACGGAGACCGAGAACTTTGGGGTTTTTTGCTGAATGTGGAGATGTCGTTGCTGCTGCTGAGACTGTTTCTTCTTCTAAAGGCCCAGTTAATTACAAAGTAAAAGTATGAAAATAAAATAAATGAGCCTCCTCGGCTGGGAACCCCATCTCCATCCCATCCGGGGAGCTGTCAATTGGTTTTCTTATCCCTACACTCGATATCGGCTGTTAATTTGCTTGCGATTTCAAGAGCCTGAAGACTGTCAGCAAAATCTATGATGCATTACAGAACTTATAATTGGAAATAAAAATGCCGGATGCCTTTGTGACAGGGTAGACACCAAGACTGAATGTACGCACTGATCAGAACGGGTAGGCACTAACAACCTTAGAGCTATTTGTAGGCAAACATAATTACAAACGCCACCAAGGAGCCGGCTGGCAGCTACAGTTTTGGCTCCTACAATGAAAATAAATGCATACGAAATGATGTCAAGAGATGGAACAACCCGAGGATTTTTCAGAATAAAGAGCTAGGGGCGGTGGGACAAAGAGAGGGAACCCAGTTTTTGCCTCTTTCACCAATGCGAGCCTCAGGTCATTCTGAAGCAGCTTTTCACCTATTTCGGTCATTTCAGAATTGTACTTGCTTGCTATTGCCAGGCCGTATTTCTTGCTGCAGAAGCAAAGACCCTTCTTTCCAGGGTCACTAAATCAGACAAATTAAATCCAGGGCCCCTCTGATACATGCAAAAGTAAGCTGCTTGTTCTTGAATCTATCACCCTATAGATCAAATGCCTGGGGACTGGAAAACCCCACTAGTGTTCATTAAAAGCTACAGGAGGTCATTTGGTGTTTCTGTTTGAGAGGAAAAAAGGGGGCAGAGTCCTGCTAAACTACACTCCTGTTTCTGCTAGGGGAGTGTTTTGTTTTTATTTGTTTTTTGTTTATTGCATTTGTAGCTCGGAGGCATATGATCAATTGTGACATGTCACAGTGGGAGAAATGCTTGACTTGTAGCTGGAAGATCTGGGACTGTGTTCCAAGTCTGCCCCTTACTGTCTTGGCAGCTGGGGACACAGTGGACAGATAGCTGGACTTGAAATAAGTAAGACCTGAGTTCAAATCTTGCCTTTGCTATGCTTGGAAGAAATGACAGATCAACCAACATAAATGTATATGAAGTGAAGTAAGCGGAAACAAGAAAATAATGTATACAATGTATGTAAGTAGATGTAAATAGAATGCAGATAGATGTACATAGAATGCAAATAGAAAGAACATTGCCCCCCCCCAAAAAAAAACCAAACTGAACACTATAATTATCATGACCAAGTTTGAGTCCATAGATCAGATGAGAAAAGAGACCTCCCTTCCTTCTTTGTACATGTGGAGGAATATAGCAGGGGATCACTGAATTAAGAGTCAGACTTGTGTATTGGTTAGTTTTGCTGGTTGTTTTTTTTCCTCCCTTTTAAAAATTCTTTGTTGCAAGAAATTGCTCACTGGAGTGAATATATTTGCAAAGTTTATATAAAACAAAAATATCAATAAAATTTGTGGAAAAAATCAAATGAGGGGTTTGGATTAAATGGGGAGTTAGATTAGGGGGTTAGATTAAATTCCTAGACTCTTGGAGATCTGGGTGGCAGTGCAATGTAGTGGAAGAAGGCTGGTTTGGGAGGCTGAAGAACTAGCATGTACAGTAGGTGTTTAATAAATGCTTGCTGGATTAGATTGGACTTGATTCTCAGTTTGGTTGTTGGATACCTTTGGGAGCCTAGAGTCACTTCCCTTTGGGCTTTAGTTTCTGTAAAATAAAGGGGTTAGAGTTGCTGTGCTCTATGGTCCTTTGCCAGCTCTAAATTCAATCATCTTCACAGCTCTGATACTGTATGTTCTGACATAGTTTTCAGCTCTAATATTATATGCTTTCAGGTCCCTCCCAGATCTGACATTCTGTGTTCTAGGCCTCTTCCAACTCTGACATTCTCTGTTCTAGGGTCCCTTCTAGCTCTGGCATTCTGTCTCATAGGACCCCTTCAATCCCGACATTGTGTGTTGTAGAATCCCTTCCAACTCTGACATTTTCTGTTCCAAGGACCCACTCAACTCTGACATTCCATGTTCTAAGGTCCCTTCCAGTTCTGCTATGTGTAGGGGAAAAAACAACCACCACCAACATGAAAAAAATAACCCAAACTATTAGTTACCCTCAAGGAGTGTGCACTCCATTGGAGTTACCCAGAGACATGAGCCAGATTCAGACCACTTGCCTCTAACTGAAGGCATTCTGGCTTGCCTCTTCAGTCTTTCAAGGCTCTTCAAAGAGCAGCAGGGGAAATAGATGGCCAGGATTGCCACAGAACTAGACTGTAGACCCCATAGTGGGAGCAGTCAAGCCATGACCTCAGAAGGTGTCTCTGTTCACCTTGAGGGGCCAGGCCTCCTACTCAGAGCTTCCAGTCAATACCATGTACTTCTCCTAGACCCATTAGGCTAAACTCAAATTATCTGGACCTCAGAGGTAGTTGCTATGCACCACAGCACACTCCAAATGCAAACATCTCTGCCTGCTCCTGTGTGTTCGAAGTTATTTTCTACATAAAAATTCTGCTAAATTGTAAGTTAGAAGGCACTCCTGGAAATCTCCCAGGTCTTTAGAAAGCTTTCAGATGCACCACAAGTCATAAACATGTAATGTATATGGGCTGATCTTTCTTTCCTCTACCTCTACCAAATGGCAATTTACATTTTCTAAACACATGAGTTATAACTATTCCCCCAGTCTGAAGACAATTATTTCTAAGAAACCTCTGACAAGCTAGAAACTCTCAGCATCACAGCTGTTATTCAGAGCTTGATCTCACTTTTTAAATTAAAACCACTTGCTGGATCAGCAAATGAGAACTTTTCCTCTGGAAAGACCATCAGAAATGCATGTAAATCAGTCTCACTCATTTTAAGAATGGCATAGCTTTAGGGGATGATGTTGGCATTAGGTGGCACCATGGAAAGAGTGAAGGAACTGGGGTTAGGAAAATGTGAGTTCAAATTCAGCCTCAGATACTTACTAGCTGAGGGGCCCTGGGCAAATCATTTAGCTTCTGACTGCCTCAGTTTCCTTATCTGTAGAATGGGGATGATAATAGCACCTACCATTTAAAAAAGTGCTTTGCAAGTCTCAAAGTGTTGTATAAATGCTAACTGTTAGGATTTTTCTTTACCTAGAAGTGAATTTCAGTGAGTTGAAGAGGGGAAAGCATCCAGTCTGAGAAAAGTGGTCACTTCCATATCAAGCCATCCCAGTGAAGTTTGCAGAAAAGAAACTCCAGCCACTCAGAGGGAATATAATTTAATTTTTCATCAACATTTGTAATTGATCTTTACAACTCTTCACCAAAGGTACAATTATTGACTATTATTTTACAGATAGGGAAACTGAGGTTCAGAGTGGTTGTGTCTTGCCCATGGCCACATAGCAAGTAGGTAACTGAGGTTGAATTTAAACTAAGGTCCCTTCTAACACTAATATTTATAATTCTGTAGCTCTGTTTCTGTTTTCACTCCCAACACATTTGCTTTCAAATAACAATACAGTTATTTGTACTGAGTTCCAGCCTTTTCTTTCTTTCTTTCTTTCTTCCTTCCTTCCTTCCTTCCTTCCTTCCTTCCTTCCTTCCTTCCTTCCTTCCTTCCTTCCCTCCTTCCTTCCTTCCCTTCTATTTTTGAAGGCAATCAAGGCTAAGCAACTTGCCCAGGGTCACACAGCTAGTGAGTGTCCGAGACCAAATTTGAACTCAGGTCCTCCTGACTTCCAGGGCTAGTGCTCTATCCACTGTGCCACCTAGCTGCCCCAACAGAGGACTTCATATTTGAGTTGGGAGATAATATGGAGCTGGGATCTTTTTCAAAGCTTTTGGGCATACAAATCTCTGATTTCAATTCTTACACCACCTTCTGAGTTCACAGAGAACATGGATTATTATATCCATTTTTTAGATAGAAAATGGAGGCATAGAGAGCACAAGTGACTTGTCTAAGGCCACAAAGCCGGTAGCAGCTGTGGTCCTAGGGAGACTGAAAGTACTATTTCAGAGAATCCCAGAGGGAGAAGGCAGCTCAGTGCATATCTGGCCCAATCTGGATCTGAAAAAGATTCCCTCTTACATTATACCCAACAGATGGTCCTCCAGCCTCGATTTGAACCCGGTGTTTCTCTCAGCTGCCCATTATCCTTCTGCATGGCTCTAATTATTGGGAGTGTTTCCTTGTATCAAACCTGAAGCCATGTCTCTGCATCTTGCCTCTCCGTTGCTCCATGGTCCCACAGAACACCAAGTGGAACAAGCCCAGTTCCCCAAGACAACCTTTCAAACACTTCATGATTGCTCTCCTGTCTCCCTAAAGTCTTCTCTTCTTCAGTCATACATCCAACAGAAGTTCAAATCATGAAATTCTCAAGATACACGCAGGGGTGCTCTGCAGCCAGCTCAAACCAAATGGTTATCCAGCCTCTATATGAACCTGTCTCCCATGGCTGCCCATTCCCCTTTGAGGGGGTGGTGTTAAATGAGAGCTGACTGTTAAATTTTCGGTGCAAACATTTATATTTTAGAAATGGGCGAACTACACATTAGGGCTTGATTTGTTGTTTTATTATTTTCTAGACTTAAGAAAGTGTTAATAATGAGATTAAACTTAAAAGTATGTCCTGCCTATTTTGGGGGGGGCAGTCAGTTGTTAAACCTTTTTTAACACACCCTTTGATGTACTTTGAAACCATCTGCTCCAATATCTTCACTGTAGAGGAGAGGAAAATCTAGACCCAGAAAAATGAATTGACTTAACCCAACAAAGGTTTTGTAGCAGAGTCAGGACTACAACCTAAATTCCCAGATTCCCTTCCGAGTACCTTTTAGTAACAACAGAACTAAAATTTCCCTTTTCCCAATAACTATGTTCTTGGTTAAAAGAAAACGTACAATGGAATTCTCATAAGTTGGCATCAAAGTCTGTAAAAACCCCAGTCCAGCAAGAGCTTTTGAAAAATGTGAAGGTTTGTTAGGTTCACAATTCAGGAAGAACCCACAGGAGCTTTCTGCAAAGACCATGCTGGCGTGGTCCTTCAATGCGGTCATTTTTGCTCCCCAGTCTCCTGTCCCTTGATAATCTGTGATCCTCCATTTTTGGACAAATACAAATGGAAGGACATTAGGAGAGCAGGAAAAAGACAAGTTGGACTATGTGTTGCTCCCAGTTCTAATAACTCTATTAAGATTAATAATAGCAACAAAACAGCAATAATAATAACTGTATTTATGCCTTCCTTGATATTTTACAAATAAAATAATATCAATCAATAAACAAGCATTTATTAAGCACCAACTGTATGCTAGGTGCCAGGGATACGGATGAGTTATGAACCCCTGGATTAGGGGAGAATATCATCCATTCATTCACTATATATATATATATATATACACACACACACACATACACACACACATACACACATACATATATATATATATACACACATATATATAGATATAGGTAGATAGATAGATAGATATAATTATGACTCCCCTACTATATGCAGTTAGCCCAGTTCTGCAGAAATTGATCTAGGATGGTGCTTACCTTCCCAGCCCCAATTCTGTTATCAATACTATTTCAACACAGCTCTAGGGCCTGGTTCAGGTTCACTGGACCAAACCAAACTCTGGAATTTGACCTAAGGAATATGTCAAACCTTTTGAGGCTCACCCAAATCATGAAGGGTCCACCAAACTGCAGGTACCCATGGGCAGAGTGGAATTATATGTCTAAGCCAGGTCCCACATCTCTGGATCTGGGAAAGGCTGAGTGAGCCCTGGAAAGTTTACCAGGGTGACTTTCTGGTGCCATCAGTCTTGGTTTGGGGTTTTCTATTCACATTACATAAATCTCAGAAAGAGTAAGGGCAACTGATACAGACCTTCTAGAACAACCTTCATTGAAAAAGAAGCTACTGTAGGAAAGGGAATATGGCAACCTTTCCACCAAATCATTTAACAGATTGGGTGGGGAGTCTATCACCTCCATCTTACTGGAGCCCCCATCTGCCTCTTCCACTCACCAAAGCCTAAACCCATTCACCCAGACAGGGCCCCCATCGTGCTGATCTTGCCACATAAACTCTTTTCCTTCATAAATTAAAACAATGGCCTCGGTGTTCTCCAGCAACAGCACTATGTAGTTTATTAAAAGATACAGTAGTAACTACAGTTCCTCTTTGCCCTATAAAGTACAGCCTGGGCTCGTCCAAACCACCAGAGTCTGGGACTCAAGCTTCTCATAGCTGAGCTAATGAAGGGTGGAGGGGGGTGGGGAAGGGAGAATATGTTCAAATTAACACTTACCAAGGAGCCCCGTATATTCTGAACCCTTTCACTGTTACCTCCGAATCTTGCAAGTAAATACTGTTTGTCAGGAGCGACTGAACATTGTCAAAGTCCTCTGGTTTCAATTTGGACACCGAAGGAAAACGGTAGTAGTCTTGTTTAACAAGGTCAGCCATGAATTCCTTGTCAAATGTCAGTTCATGATTCCCAGCAATCACTATTTTATATTCATATGGCAGGCTTCCTGAAATCCGAGAGAAAAAAAAAGAGAGAGCATTTAATTAGCACATTTGCCGGCCATCAAGACATACAATAGTAGAGCTGGGGGCAATCAGCAAACAGCACAACCAGCTGAAAGAATGAAAAGCACAAGCTAATCTACCTTTCCAGGGAAATTCAAATTTATTTCTAACAAAATGGAGACCCAACAGCAACTAAAAAAAAAAACCTTTAGGAGCCCCCAAAAAGGCATCAAAAAGTTTTTTTTTTTAATTCTAGCTCCCTTTTCTGATCATTACAAAAACAATCTGTAAATGAAGCAGTATGCATGGTAGAAGAATCTCTAAGTTGGAGGACGTGGGTTAGAACCCTGGTTCTGTCACTCAAATAGCTGAGTAACTTTGGTTAAATGACTTGCCCTCCCTGGGAATCAGTTTCTTCCTCTGTATAAAAGGAAGGGGTTGGAAAAGAGGATCTTCAAGGTCCCTATCCATTGTCTGATAAAAGCCATCCTAGAATCTTGGTCTCAGGGTGGACTTTTGAGGTCATTTAATGCTGATTCTGTCTACGGTGAGAGGGAGAGAGAGAGAGAAAGAGAGAAAGAGAGAGAGAGAGAGAGTGAGAGGTGTGTGTTGATTTTTAAAAAATAAGTCTCCTAAAGATTTATACGAACTGAAACAACAGAAAATAAACAAAACCAAGGAAACAATATACACAATGACAGTAATATTACTGGAAAGAAAACAGAAAACCTGAAACCGAACTCTATGTAAATATAATGTCAAACTTGGTCCCAGAAAACAGTTGAGAAAAGGGTACTTCTTTTCTTTTCTATTTTTTGCACAGTTATGGGATTACAGATAAGGTCAGAGGTGGGTGAAGTGTTGGCTAGTTTTACTGGACAATTATTTTTCATCTTTCATTTTTCCCCTTTTTTATACATTTTATCGATATCTTTGTTTTTTACATCTATATTTCTCCTCCCACCCCCATCACTCCCCCTCCTCCTCCCCAAGTGAGTCATCCCTTATAACAAAGAAATTTTTAAGGAGTAAGAAGGAAAAAAAAATCAAGAAAATCAATCAAAACATTAAAATTCTCTTTCTTTTTAAAATATTTGTTACAAAGGATGGTTTCTTACAGAGGAGAATAAAGCAAGGTATATTTGGAAATAACACAGCGTCTGCATATAGAAAGTGTTAATAAATACCTGTTGATTCTACTTGAAATGGAGATATAAAAACAAGGCACCCATAAAAATAAGATTAACACCACTCCCCCCCCCACTCAGTTATCCACAACAGTTCAGATAACAGGTAGAATGGCTCATTTCGGTACCTACTTCACATATCATGGGTAAAACAATCAAATGCTCTAGGAATTTTCTTTTGTTATATTATATTTGGTTTACTTCACTAAGTATTACCATATTATAAGGAAAGAACAATGTTTTGTTTACCTTTTGGTTTGTGGATGAAAAGAACATTATTATAGGGCCCTGATTAGAAGGCTAACTTTCCTCCTCCCACTGGGGCCTGAAAGAGAAACTGTAATACTTAACCCCCTTTTAATATTTATGGAATGGAAATTGGAGCTCTGTGTATGATTTTTATGCAAAGTTTCCTGATCAAAATGAGATAATTCTGGGCAGAAGAATGAGAGCTATAAAGGAAAACCCCAACACTAGACCTCAGCCTAGATTTATAATGTTTGAACAAAATACCCATCATACATATTAATAACTGGCTATGGTGCTACAGGAAAGAAAAACCTGAGAGAAGGTGCTGGGGTATTTGTCACTCTTCTGAAACCAAGACCCTTCTCTCTCCTATGGCACCAGCCTTGTCCTCACTCTGCCATTAGTTTTATTTTAATTTTTTTTCTTAAACAGAGTTGGTGCCTACAATTCCTGCTTCGCAAGACTCCTGGGCCCAATGCAAAATTAATGTTTCCTGCTATTTCAGGAAGTATTAAAATTACCACGAGCAGGAAATTGGATCTACTTCTTATAAGGCTTGGTCCTGGTGAGCCAGCCAGAAATCCATGATTTAGCTAACGAAGCTCAACGTGGAAGTGAAAATGAGTTTTTTGGCCAAATTTTGTCAGCAGCCAGCTCAGATTTCAGGGGTGGGAACTCCACAGAGCACACGGTCAATGACCAAGTGTCCCATTTCCTCACCATTCCAGCCACGCATGGCAAAATGATCGGCTCATGCTGAAGTGATTGTCAGGCTATCGGGTTAACTCCGCAAGTGGTAGTGGTTTTCTTTAGGTTTTTGTTGGTTTTTCATTTAGTTATTTTTTTGGGGGGGAAGGGGGATGGGAGTGGTGTTTATCTCAAAAGGAAGGAAAGAGTGAAATTACACTATGGCGGTAAAGGGAAAACAAAGAGGGTGGAAAGGGGTTTCACAGAAAGCCACTTGGCAAGCAGAGAGGGGAAAAAAGAAAAAGAAAAAAAAATGTTGGAGGCAGTGTCCCTCCTGCATCACAAAACCAGTGAAGGAAATTAAATGGGCAAGACCAGAATAATGCCAATGAGAAAAATATTAGAAGAAATTTGAACTCTGAGTAGTCATAATGCTCTGTCTTGGTTCAGGAGGACAGACAATGAATGAGCAAAGAGGTGTGGAATTATGGAGGCTGTATATTGCATATACAAGCAGCAAGTCTGCAGATGGTTTCTGGTTTTGTTTTGCTTAAATGTTTTTCTCTGTTATAATGGACGGTGGTGGTTGGTAGGTAGGTTGATTGGGGTTACCATCAGCAAAGGACCATGATATTAAAATAAAAGGCACCAATAAACCTTATCCATTCATTCATTTGTTTATTGCCAGCTCAGACTTGTGGTTTCCCCATGTATGGAACACCTCATTTGGAAATTCCCTGCAATAATGCATATCTGCAATTCAACTATAGCTTACAGTCTCAGTGAATTGCCCAGGGATGCTGAAAGGTTAAATGTCGCATGGCTAGTGCTTGTCAGAAGCAACACTTCAACTCAGGTTTTCTTGATTCCAAAGCCAGACAATATTCTACTATGCCATATTGCTTCTTGAAATAGGACTTATTTGGGAAAAAAAAAAAAGATTTAATGGGCTTTTCTAAACTACTAATTAGTCAGCCAACAAATATTTCCTAAGCACCTACTATGTGCCTGGCACTGTGTGGCACACATAGGGTGCAAAGACCAACCCATTCTCTCTGATTACTAGCCCGTAGCAAGTAACTACTTTCAAGGCTTCAATAAACAGCCCCCAGCTCAAAGAAAAGGGAAAGTGAAGCTGAGAATCGGCTATACATTTGGGCCGATAACCAGCAAAGCAATTTAAGCAAATCTTACTAGCTTACAGCAACAAGACGAGTTATATGTGTTTCGCGCTACAGGAGTAGAATGACGAGGACATCCTACTTTTTTTTTCTTCACTGTGCTCACAGGGCAGATGAAGGATGTGTTGCAAAGTAATCAAATGGCGCTACAAATTCCCAGCCTACCCAACGAGGCTGTTCGACAAACCAGAGCCCCAAGCTCAGGGACATTGGTTGGATGCTATTCATTAAGAGAAGCCATTTACCTACTCCCTCTCTGCACCAAAGGCATGCCACAGTGCCTTGTAGATCATGCTGAAGAGAATGTTAGCCTGGATCGCAATCAGTTACAAGAAGGGCCCTGTTTTCCTGCAATCCTTGACTGACCACTTTTATAAATCATGCCGAACATGCTTCAGTTCTCTTTAATCATTCATGGGGATGGACCGTCTGTAAGATGCTTTCATCACCATGTACCACAGCCCTCACAGAATGATTTGACTTCACTTTCATATTTTTTTAAAGGTTCTCCTCTCTTTTTTAAAGGATGTTTCAGGGAGGTTGGGCAAGGATTGAAGCACTGGAAAGAAAAGAGATTTTCTTCCAAGCCAACTCAAAAATGGAAGCCTGACAATAACTAACAATCCCTATTTGGAAAGCACAATAATGAAACTGGCATTTAAACAGAACTTTAACATTTTCAGATTGCATCCCCTACATTATCTCACTTGAACCACACCATAATGCTATGAGGTAAGGACCACAGGTATTACTATTGGCATTTTGCAGATGAAAAACCCTTAAACTCAGACATCACATGACTTTCCCAGGGTCACACTGCCAGGAAGAATCACAGAGGTCTACCAATTAAATGACATTGTCTCCCAAGCCTCAGAGGAATAAAGAAGGAAAATGTGATTTTCCAAGTTCTCCTTTTCTCCTAAATCTGCTTTTGGGCAAGTTGTATGAATGAGAAACCATAGAAAAGATTTACTCCCAAAAACATGAATGTAAGCTCTTTGAAGGCAGAAACTGATTCATTTCCATCTCTGTATGTGCAACAGCTGGAAGTGCATGGTATACAGTAGGCCCTTATTAAATAGTTGTTGGATTACATCAAATTAGAAACAGGCAAGGTTATCTGCCCAACACTTGCAGGCTCCTTCGCTTTCAGAGAAGCCAAAACTAGCTCTGATGTCCTCCCTCTGTCATCCAAGTTATGAAATAGTCTGACGTGTTTTTGCCATGATGACCTTTCGTGTATAATCTGCCAACCTTTATGTTAATAAAGTGGAGACAGAGCAACTCACAAATATCCAGTCGCTAGATAATATTTTATTTGTTTTCCTCTGGTCTCTAGATAAGATTAATAAGGGTTGGGGAGGAAGGTACAGGGTCAAACGGTAAATATACTAATATGTAAATTCCATGTTACTTTTTTTAATGGCCAGGTCAAAAAGAATTAGAGGATCAAAAATTTAGAGCTGGAAGTGACCTTCAATGTTGTCAAGAATTTAATAAGTTTATATACATATATAACTTTTATATACATATATATACAGATATAACTTTGCAAACATAAAATGCTATCATTATTATCAACATTATTACCACCACCATATAGATGAGGAAACTAAGGCCCAGACAGGCTAAATAGCTTGCCAAGGACAACAAAATTAGTAAGTGACTAAGGCGGCATCTAAACCGTGGTCTGTGCCCTCCCTCAGCCTCCAGATTTACCAATCTTCCTATAAAGTATCCTCCCACCCCACCAAATTGCCTCTATTTTATTCAGTCCAGGACATATAAAGCGATTGGCTGCAGTTTTATTAAAAAATCCAAAATGTAGGGCCTGGGTTAGTTATTCTAACTGGGACAGCAGGATGGAAAACTGAGGTGAACTGTGACTCTGAAGGCCAAAGGAAAATACATCCCAAGGTTACGTTGGGGTGGCCCTTTGGGAACGGTTTATATCAGGCAGGATATTCCAGGAACTCAGCCTGGCATTTTATGTAAGTGGGACTGCAGAGCGAAGTCCTAAAGAGACGCATTTTACCAGCAATGGCAAAACAATGATTATGGAAACACATCCATGAACCTAGACAAAACAATACTCGGGTTGTGTCATTCTCCCCGCTTTTCTACCATCTCTCAACCTCTACCCACCCGAGAAGTCAGTTGTTGGTCCATAGATAATAGGCTGGCTGTTTAATACTTTGGACCTTTTTTGTTATTCTCCAAGAAAATCCTCAGGAAAGCAAAATAATATAACCTCGGTCTTCAAAATGCAGAAAGGCGATGCAAAGCGTGGCCATCATGCCAAAAAAGAAACAACCTAAGAGCATTATAAAACCTGATTCCTAGTCTGGAAAGGAATAATCAACACAGGTTTCAAGCCAGCAAGATCTTCATTTTGGCACAGGCCCAGAACTTCAAGCAGGGTTCTTCAGCTGGCACGCACCTAATAGAGAGGTTTGGTCATTTAAATTAAATGCTTAGATACTGCATTAAGTCCCAATTCCTGTAGTAAGACCAACCTTTCCAGTCCCAGCTTAAACGGCACTTCCTCCAGGAGGCCTTCCCTGATCCACTTATGTAAGCCTTCCTTACCAACACAGCCTAGTGGGACAAAATCTGTTCTAGAAAACTTTGCTGTGCTTGCTTCCGCAGCACATATACTAAAACTGGAACGATCCAGAGACAATTAGTATGGCCCTCTGCAAGGATGACGTGCAAATTCTATATTTTTTTGTTGAAAAGTATCTTTTTATATAATTGGAAAAAATAAAATACTATTAAGTGGAGGAAAAAAAGAAAAAAATTGCTGAGGGCTTTAGGTAGAGTATATGTTGATTATGTTTAATTTCCTAAGATCTCATAATCAGAATGAGAAGGGAGGTCATGTAGTCATAGGATGACAAATTTAAAGCTAGAAGATAACCTTCAAAGTCATTTAGTTCAGCCTCCTCCTCATTTTACAGCTGAAGAAACAGGGCTGGAAAAGTTAAATGAGTTGCCCACAAAGTCATAGAAGTTATTATCAGAATTTGAACTCGGTTCCTCTGACTTCAACACCCCCCCCCCATTTTTAGTGATGAGGAAACCGAGGGTGGGAGATAATTCAGTTACTTGACCAAGGTCACACTGGTAGTAACTAGCAAAGCTATCATTTGAGCCCAGATCCTCTGACCTAGATTCTTTATACTGTATGAGAAAAAAAAAAGTTTTTGTTTAGAAATGTACACAAATCTAAATGGCATCACATGGCCACAGGAGCAAAACAGAAAGTGTTAGAATCCCATTGGAATTCAGATCTGAGACTGCTGGAAAAGGGGGCAGGTGGAGGTTAAGTGACCTGCCTGGGGTCACTCAGTTAGTAATCATTAGCATGAGGATAAGGCAGGACCCCAGCCCAGGTAGTCCTGACTCCAATTTCAGCCTTCTGTTCCACATACTATGCTGACTCTCTTTAGGACAAATGTTTTAGTATCATAGTCCTAGAGCCAGAAGGGAATTTTGCAGTCATGTGGTCCAAGCGCCTCATTTTACAGATGAGGAAACTGAGGCCGGCCGAGGGAGTGGATCGCACTGGATCTAAATCCAGTACTCTCCCATGTTTCACAGGAGCCAAAGGTGATGGGGTCAAGTCTAGCCACCAAACCAATGTCTGCTGCCTCTCACATTATTCGCTTCTGGAAACCTGCTCCTCCCTTTGGTATTTGTGGACAGATGGGCCTTCCCTTTCACTTCCCATTTTTCAATGCACCATGAGAAAATGAGGCATCCGGACAGACTCTCTGTTTGAGGATGACCCCTGTGGATGCTGGGAGCTGCAGCGTTCAGACCCTACCGCCCACACCTGTGACTGGCAATCTCCCAAGCGCAGCTCACACACATGACTAAGTGACTGCCGACTCCCAATTCATTTCTGCAAAAACAAAGATTAAAGCCCCTAGGGTCCAGTAATCACTGCAGAGGAATGAGAAGCCCAAATGCAAACAGGAGGGAATGGAAGGAAAACCACGGTGGGAGGAAACCTTCCACTTTTATTAGGGTGACGGATTTGGAGATTTCACCTCCTCCTTGAATCATAAAATGAGAAAGGGAACCAAGGAAACCAAGTGGGTCAATGACCCTGCACTTCTGGCTAACAGCTCCCTCCCTAGGCTCCCATAAAACACCCCGAGCCATGATCATCCACTCAAGGAAGACTGGGAAATGTCTCATGTGAGACTGAGGACTCAAAGGCAGGGTCCCTAACCTTTGGGCTCAACACCTTGTATCAGCGCCTCAGGGGGAAAGTATACATGGTATTAAAAATAATTCATAAAGAAAATATACGAGAACCAACCCCTGGTGCAACTTATCTTTACTCAGATCAGACATGCTAAGATTGAATCACAGCCCCTCAAATGGGACACCTCCAGTGACATAGTGACAACAGTTACCATTAATATAGCCTTCAAGGCTTCCAGGTCACTTGATCCAGATCACGTATGTCTCATTTGATTTACACAACAACCCTACAGGGTGGGTTCTATCACTACCCCCTCCATTTTCCAGATGAAGAAACCGAGGCTGAGAGAATGCAAGTGACTTAACTCAGACACTTGGAACAATCAACAAGTGTCTGAGGCAGAATTCTTCCTGACTTCAAATCCGCTACATGTTGCCTCTCCATTGATAGACTATCATGAACAAGCTTATGTTGTAAGAACTGGAGAATAGGAGAAAGAAAGCTGGACAGAAGAGTCCAGGAAAGACCTAAGTTCAAATCCCACCTCTGAAATTTGCTAGCTCTGAGCAAATCATTCTCTGAGCTTGTTTCATCTTTGGTTAAGTGGGGATGATAATCCATCTATTTCACAGAATTGTTTCATTGACAGTATCATATATGTAAAAAGTCCTTTGCAAGTCTTAAAAACTCTCTATCAGCCTGAACTAAGATTATTCTTATAGCTAAGGGATAACTTGACTTGAAATTGGCTTCTGCAGCCTGCTCTGTGTGATGACTAGGGGACCTCAGCGCTCTCGAGACTCAGCTACTTCCTCTATAAAATGGGGACAAAATTGCCTGTCATTCTCATCTCACAGGGCTCCAATTAGACAGCCTATGTGAAGCACCTTGCCAACCTTCTATAATGTTCCCTATCAGAAAATAAGTTCTTTGAGGGCAAGGACCATTTCACCTTTGTCTATATTTCCAGCATTTTTATAGCACAGCACACAATGCATAGTAGGTACTTAATAAATGCTTGCTAATTGTTTGATTCTCTCAACCCCTGTGTGATTCATATAGTCAACTACTAACATCTTTCTCCTTATGCCATTGTGGGAAACAGGTTCCACTCTGCCTTGAGGTAGGAGAAGCTGGATGGCATAGATATTATGCTGGACTGGGAGTCAGGAAGATCTGAGTTCAAATGTAGCCTTACATACTTGCTGTGTGACCCTGGGCAAACCACTTAACCATTATCTGCCTCGGTTTCCTCCTCCAGAAAATAGGTATAAAATAGACCCTATCTGCCAGCATTGTTGTGAGAATCAAATGGGAAAATATTTGTAAAGTGATCTATATCTATATCTATATCTATCTATCTATATATGTATATATATATACTAGCTATTATTACCACCTGACCTATTATGATAATAATAATTAAGAGGCAGTCCCCAGAGATCTGGGTCCTGGTTGTGTTATCATA
This sequence comes from Trichosurus vulpecula, assembly GCF_011100635.1. Lineage (NCBI taxonomy): Eukaryota > Metazoa > Chordata > Mammalia > Diprotodontia > Phalangeridae > Trichosurus > Trichosurus vulpecula. Next base: position 241,917,541 of record NC_050578.1, read on the forward strand.
GTCAAGTCCTCCATCTCTTCTCAATTTCTTCATCTGTATAATGGGAATAAAAATACCTGCAAATATATAACTCCTAGGGTTTCTGTGAGGCAAGTGCTTTGGGAATCTTCGCACATTATAGAAATAGGAGTTCTTTTTAATTTTGAAAAAAAAAAAGCTCATTGCTATGGCAAGGATAAAGAGGATGCTTACATTCTGGAGGTTCCTTTATTGTTCAATTCTACCAAACGTGGAATAAGAACAAATTAGGCACGAGATCAGAGGGAAGGAAAACTGTGAGCCATAGGTAACAGAGGGCAGTTATCTCTCCTCTGAGATCCTTGAGAACCCAGATTAATATTCACTGGGTAAGACTAAGTGAATTGGTTTGGTCTGGCCTGGAGACAGGGAGGGGAGCCTCTGGAAATCCCTTCCAGCTTCCCCTCCCAAGCTGGACCCATCAGCGAGCCAGAGCTGCAGACCCACCAGAAATACTCCATCAGGAGAAGCTCCTTTGCTAACCTTCCACTCTGTCCCCGTCAGGCTCCATTAGTTTTCACAAGGCCTGACAGCTCTAACGTTCATACTCACACTTGCTGATCGAGCCACACAGTAGGTTCAGACTGCTACCTTCTCCTCTGAAACTCATGCATTAGGGTTTCTTCCATGCTTGCAATGGGAAACCAAGTCTAAGAAATATTAAACACAGAAAACTATATTACAATAATGTCAGGGCTGAGGCAGAAATCCAGGAAAAAAGCAAGGAAGTGCTGAGTGAGGGAGTCTGCTGGGATTCTTGCAGAAATCTGGGTTTGCAGTAGGAGGAAACAGCAGCTGGGATGCTCCCTCCTCTTCCTTCTCTCCCGGCAGGGTCCCACAGTGCTAGGAGATGTTAGATGCCTTGGTCCATAAGAGTCTAGGTCAAATCCAAAGCTCCCACCAAAGCCAACCTCTTTCCATCCTCAGTTCACTCGAATGAAATGTGCTAATGGCGTCTAACATCATCACTATGAGGTGTAGGACCCAAGGGAGAGACCCATAGGTAGCATGATACCCAGGGACGGTGAAGGTGCTTTGGGAACATGGACCTTCCTCAGCAGCTCCTTGCTTATCGGCATTTGTGTCTCAACCATAACATTATTTTAACATAGATTTCAAAGGAAATGAGACAGCGCAATTAGCAGCATCCTAGATTGTTTTCTGTTGGGAGTGTTTCTAAAGACCTCCCCAGGCACAAATGCTTCCTGACCCAGAAATTTTTTATTTAGAAGTTGCTGTGACAACTGACTTCTAGAACCTTCCACTCCTGCATCATTGACTCATCACTCATCACAGGCTGGGCCAGATCTTAATAGTGCCATTTCTCGAAGTAGACTTTGGCCATTTGCCTTCTGCATGGGGTCTCAGAAGGAGGCCATAGCTTACAAAGGCAGGCCATGGTGACTGGAGATAGTCATAAGTCACTGTAATCAGTCGGTCCCAACAATCAAAAGGTCAATTCAGACCCCAGCTATGGTGTGATTGAACAGATATATGCAAAGAATTGTTAAAGATATGGCCAAGGTGTGTTTCTGTCTTTTGTGGTTATGATGAGTAATGATAACTAGCATTTCTATAGCATTTAAAGATTTCCAAAGCACTTTGTAAATATCTCATTTGATCCTCACTGTAACACAGGGAGAGCGTTGCTAGTATTATCCTCATTTACAGATGAGGAAACTGAGTCAGACAGGTTAGTGACTTGCCTAACACTTGCCCAAGTAAGTGTCTGAGGTAAGATTTGAAATCAGATCTTCTTGATTCCAGGTCCAGTACTCACTCTACTGGACTACCAGCTGCCTAGACTACGCTGCTTGAGTTTAACTGATTATGTGTTTTGTTCACCTTTACATTATTAATTAGGACCCGTTTTGTTCTAAGGCCCCCTTTATATTACAAATTAATTCAAGTTGGGGAAAACATCTCTCAACTCTTAACTCCATGGAATGCTGGGAATAGTGGCCCAACAAATATCACTAACGGACTGGCAGTTCCGGACTGACAAGGTCTATGGTGTGATGGAGAAAGATATGCTCTTCTCCCCACCCCTTCCCCCAGTTACTAAGCCTTTAAACAAAACTGGGGGGAGAAAAAGGTGTTCCTTCTAGCAATAATTATAAAATAAGTGGCAATTATTCTGCTGAATAATTAGAAGACCTACTGCAAATGCTTGTATTTGCATTTTAAACCATTAAGCATGGTGAAGATTGAATTAAATAAAAACAACACAAGGCATAAGGGCCATATTCCTTAAGAGAAATAGCATTTGTGCCAATCTGTTAGAGCTCTTTTTTTTCTTATAGAACTTTAAAAAAATCTTCTTTCAACTAACTACCATTTTTGTAGCTTTCTGGAGGGAAAAAATTCCACGTAAGAAAGAAGCTTGGTCTGTGCTCCCAGCAATTCCGAACAGCCAAGCAACGGCACCCCGAACAGAGAAGTTGACAATGGAAATAAAGTCCCTGCTTTAACTGCCCCACTGGGGCTAGAAGGAAATGGTCTTCTAGAACTTGATTAAAACTAAATTGAAAAAGGACATATTTGGTTAATATTGCATTAGACTAAAATATAGAAATGAGCCCTAATCCTCTCTAAATCTAATCAGAAAAAAGCCATCTCAATTTCCAAACTTTCAGAGCATCTTCTCTAAATGCATCACAGATCAATTTACATGGTACTTTTGACAATAAGCAAAACCAAATCACAGGTTCCAATTGGCTTATATTGGAAAGTGTGAGGGCAAAATTGGAGAAAATAAAATTACTGCAAACAAACTCCATTTTCTCCACTCTGAAGGGAATTTCAGGGAATATTTTATTGCTATCAAATAATATTTCTGAAGGCATCAATACACAATTCTATTTGCTTTTCATAGTCCCTACTCACTATATAATCTAATCCACTCTACAGAAAATCTCCCACTTCAGAGCAGATTCTACGAAGATGGATATTACCTTGCACATACATCCTGTGTCAATTTTAATAACTTCCACTTTGGACTATAAGTCCTATACAGCATTAGGTAGAGCCCAATAAAATCAACCTTGATCATCCTCTGATTCAGAATTCTAATCAAAAATGGTAAAGGGAACAAGGTGAAAATGGTCAGGGTAGGTAAGTTTCATCAACACTGACACTGAAAACATTGGAGGAAGAGACAAGAATATTCATTTCTCCATTTATTTTTTGCATTTTTTTTAACCTTCGTATATTTCCCTGTTTTATGCCTCACTTGATGTTAATCAGAGGGTCACTGAACAGTTATCTCCATGGTTGCATTTGTAAAGAAGTGGCAGAAGTCACTGAGGGAAGGCAGGATTAGAGAAAGAGGCTGGTTGGTCATTTGGCACCAGTGATGGATGACAGATGGACAGCCTCAGTGCTATATTTCTGTCTTCAAAATGCAAGTGCCTTTGGTGCTTCAACGGACCTGTGATGTCCCATAAGGGTATTCCTTTCAGAGGTACAGATCCTAATTCATCCATGACTACTTATCTCATAGATTCTTAGCCATGTTCTTCCAGAATCTTCCACAACAGATCTAACCAACATTCTGGAGCCCTCCTGTCATTTTGAATGGAACCATTGTGGATTTGCTCCGGAAGAACATGACTAAGAATCCTAAGGGATAAGGCATTATAGATAGTCTGGGATCTACACTTCCAGAAGGAATACCAATCCTTGTGAAATCTATCAATGCACCAAAAAACACCCTGCAACTGGGAAACAATCTCTGCTAACTGGTCAACAGGTATTAACTATTTATTATGTGCCAGGCACTGCGCTAGACTCTAAGGATACAAAGACAAGAATAAATCAGCCCCTGTCCTCAGGGAGCTTTAATTCTTTGGGGGATGACAATACACATCCATTACACATATATACCAGGCAATGGCAGGGAAGGGGAGGATGACACCCATGAGAACTTTTTTATAAGTGATCATGCCTAGCATTCCCTAATCTCTTAGTTATTTGCTTCATAACAATAACAAAGTTTCATACACATAGATTGCTTTGTCTCCTCCATTTCACTCTACTTCCAAGACTGTTCAGTTTCTGGAACTTAGAGCACCAGTATTCATCAGGCAACTAAGTGTTTGTCTTATTAAACAATGAAGTTTTTTTTCAAGAATAAGATACTTTTAAAAGGAAACTTTTTGAAATGCTCCAAGGATCTATGCCACACCAAAGAATTCCCATAATGATCACCACAGCCATATGCCACATATAACATCCCACTAGCAAAGAATAGCTACTTTACATGGGAGGATCCCTCTCAGGCCCAAGGTTACTATATGCCATATATGGTCTTAGCATCACTCTACTGATTTGAGTTTCGCTTTGAGCTCTGACATGCTATAGCCCAAGGTCCTTTTCAACTTCAACATCAATAAATGAACAATCATTGTTTAAGTGCCTACTGTGTGCTAGACACTACACTAGGTGTCAGGGATATAAATCCAAAATCCCTGCCTTCCATGGGCTTATATTCTACTACGGGGAGACAACACGTCCACAAATAAATACAGGATATGGACAATAAAATGAGAGGCAGCAAGATATCTACAGAACTGGCTTTGGTGTCAGGAAGGCGGTTCAAGTCCCATTTCTGACACGTACTGACTGTGTGACCCTGGATAAATCACTTGACTTCTCAGTGCCCCTAGGTTACTCAATTTGACTAAAAATTGTGGAACAGGTGACAATCTGCATAAATAAAGGAAGAGTTTTTTGTTTGGTGTTGCTTTTAACTGGGCAATCCCTACACCAATGAATTCATAGCTAAGACCCAAATACAACCAAACTGAAGATGGACACTAACAACCTGAGGAATCAGGATAGGCCTCTTCAAGAATGTGGCCCTTGAGCTGAGCCTTGAAGGGAGCTAAGAATGACCAGGGATAGAGGGAAGCAAATAGAGCATTTTGGGCACTAGGAGATGGAATATAGAGCAAGCAGGCCAGTTTGGCTACAGCACAGAGTGTGTGATTGGGCCTGGAGAGAAAGGCTGGGGTCAGGCTGAGAAAGTCTTCAAACACCAAACAGAGGAATTTGGATTTTAACCTAAAAGCAACGAGAAGCCAAAGAAGTTCCTTGAGCTTCAGTGACATGGTCAGAGTTGTGCTTTAGAAATAATTTGGTAGCTGTGTGGAAGATTGATGGGTGACAATTGTATCAGTATAAAACAAACTCAAAAACTCTATCCTTCATAAAACACTATCCTTCATGAATTAAACATGTGGTGGGGGCCTTCATTCCTCCTCTAGGATGCACTGCCATTCCCTTCTCCCCTTCAAATCCATATATACATCCACTACTCATTATATCCTCTGGGCTCCCCTCCCATATGAAGGTTGATAATAAAACCCATGCTTGTTAAGCATAGTTAGATGCATGGCACTGTACTTTGAACACATCGTAGTTACAATGTGCCATGGAACTCACCATGGGAAGGAAATCAGATCTACATTCTAGTCTTGGTTCTGCCAAATATAATCTGTGTGTCTTTTGGCATGTCACTTAACTTCTCCGGAGGCAGCTACCTGGCATAGGGAGTAGAGGTCTAGGCCTGGAGTCAAGAGGACCTAAGTTCAAATCTAGCCTTAGACTAGCTATATGATTTAGGTAGGTCACTTAACTTCTGTCAGCCTCAGTTCCCTCAACTGTAAAAAGGGGATAATAACAGCATCTACCTTGTGGAGTTGTGAGGACCAGGATGTTATTTATAAAATGGGCTTAGCACAGTGCCTGGCACATAGCAGGCACTATATAAATGCCTAGCCCTTTCTCTTCTCTAAGCCTTCGTTCCCTTCTTGTCCAAATGAGGGGATTGGACAAGGTGATCTCTATGGTCCTTCTAGTTCTAATCACATGATCCTATGAGCCTTATGGCTCAATATTTCTAGTCTTCCCCAAGTTAACCCATCCAGTGATTCTCAACCCTGAACTTACAGCAACCCCAAGACACTTTCAATTGCTAAAAGATATGTTAAACCACCTCCCCACATAAATACTCTCAAAGCAAAATGCACCTTACTTTCCAAGTTTTGTTGAATTGATCCTCAATGGAGGACTTATGGAAAGCCTATGGACAAGACAGGGTTTGAGGATGTGCAAGGGTTGCTGTCTGCCTAGGGTAGGGAATGCTATACTAATGAGAAGAAAGGATAACTTTCAAAATAAACCTGTGTATCAAAAATACTTTTTCAATGATGGGGGGGGGTGGAGGCTGAGTGTGATGTATACAATCACACAAGTCAACAGGATGTTGTTATTCAGTTGTTTCCAATTCTTCATGACCCCATTCGGGCTTTTCTTAGTGAAGTATTACAGTGGTTTGCCATTTCCTTCTCCAGCTCATTTTACAGATAAGGAAACTGAAGCAAACAGGGTGAAGTGACTTGCCCAGGGTCACACAAATATTAAATATCTGAGGCCAGATTTGAACTTAGGTCTTCCTGACTCCAGGTCCAGTGCTCTACCCACTGCTCCATCTTGATGCCCTAGCTGCCCATTTAATAGGATGTTGCCTTAGAAAGAGTAGAATCACTCATTACTCAGCGCCCAACATCACATGCGGAGTAAAGAATAGAAGTGGGATTTAAACCCAGTTTTTCTAACTCCATAGTCATGGCATTTTGCATTGTGCGATGCTGCCTCTCCAAATGAATCCTATTCATTTATATACTACTTTTTTCTCAGTTTCTCTTTTTCTAGCATTCTGGGAAAAGACCCATCATGGAATGGTTATAACTTGCAAGTCAAAAACAAACACAGGAAAAAAAAAACAATATTAATCAAAGGAGGTAATTAATAACAGCAGTTAATGGAATAACCACTCTTTATTTTTTCTAAAGTACTTTTTTCTTAATTGTATCCCTTCTCACTAAAAGTTCTCAGCCCTAAAAACATCCCAGGAAATGCTATTATTTTGATAGCCAGCTTTTCATAAGGTGATCTCCCCTTCATGAATGGACCTATTGCTTTCACCAAAAGTGCTTGTCCATTCCCATACATCTTTAAATTTCAGAATCACTGAGTCAAACACGAGAATCTGCCTCTATTTAAACATAGTTTTCCGCAACTTAGGTACAATGGGACGTGGGCTAGATGTCAAGCCAGAAGAGCAGGTTTAAATCATGGCTCTGCTAGTTACTATCTGTGTGACCTTGGGCAAATCATCTTCCTCTTTGGGCCTCAGTTTCCTTATCTATAAAATTATGAGGTTGAGAAAAACCTGGGAGACTTATATTAACTGATGCAAAATGAAGCAAGCAGAACCAGGAGAACATTGTACACAGCAACAGCAATATTGTACAATGATTAACTGTAACAAGACTTAGATACTCTGATTGATACAATGTTTAAGACAATTCCAAGGGAAATGGTGAAAAAAAAGCCATCCACTCCTGAGAGAGAACTGATGAATTCTTGAGTGTAGACTAAAGCAGATTTTTTTTTTACTTTTCTTTTCCTTCCTTCCTTCCTTCCTTCCTTCCTTCCTTCTTTCCTTCTTTTTTCCTTTCTTTACTTTCTTTTGCAACATGGTTAATATGAAAATATGTATTTCATATATATATATATATACACATACACATATATACATATAATAGCTGTCATTTGTTTGCCTTCTCAAAGGGTGAAGGAAGGGTTAGAGGGAGAGAGAGAATTTGGAACTGAAAATGAAAATTTTAAAAATAAAAAAAATGGCAGCTCAGCTGGCACTATGGATAGAGCACTGGCCATAGAATCAAGAGGTCCTGAGTTCAAATGTGACCTCAGAAACTTGACACTTACTAGCTGTGTGACCCTGGGCAAGTCACTTAACCCTGATAGCCTCCCCCCAAATAATAATAATAATGATGATGAGAAAAAAATAAAATTATGAGGTTGACTGAGATGATCTTTAGGTAGCATAGTGCAATAGAAGTAAGGTGGGATTTGGAGAAACTGGGTTCTAATCCCTCCCTTGTCACTTAGTACCTTTGTGACCCTGAGCAAATCAGTTAATCTCTCTGGGCTTTTGTTTCCTCATTTGCAAAACCAGGGAGGTATATTAGATGGCTCCTGGGGTCCTTTCTAGGTCTTTGTCTATGATTTTAGGATCTAAAGTCTCTTCCATTTCTGCATCTACACTCATAACAGATCAGAAAGCAGGAGAGAGAACATATAGGTTATCTGGTCCAATCACTCATTTTACAGGAAACTGATGCCCTAATAGAGAGAGCTGGGAAAATAAAGGCTAGAGCTAACTGGTCTTTCTACCATACTTCAATCCAGCAAACACCTTTGACTGCTTACTAAGTATGAGTATAAGGGCCAGTGCTCAGTCCTACAGACTTAGGAATAAATAAGATAAAGTCCTTTCCTGCCCTCAAGGAGCTTATAGTCTGGTAGAAGAAACATGACAGAGACTCAAATTACAATAATACAAAGTAGAATATAATAACTGTATGAGAGTTATTGTATGAACTAATGTTTATCTAGCCCAGGGGTGGGGAACCTACAGCCTTGAGGCCACATGTGCCCCTCTAGGTCCTCAAGTGTAGCCCTTTGACTGAATCCAAACTTCACGGAACAAATCCCCTTAATAAAAGGACTTGTTCTGTAAAACTTGGACTCAGTTCAAAGGCTGCACCCAAGAACCTAAAAGGACACGTGGCCTTGAGGCCGCAGGTTCCCTACCTCTGATGTAGCCTATGTCAGTTTACAAAACATGTTACATGTACCATCTCATTTGAACTTCACAACGATCTCTCTAGATCACTATGGCAGCCCTTATTATCTCTATTTTACAGATGAGAAATTTGAGGTCAAGACAGAGATACAGTGAGATACAGTCTAGTACAGTGAGAGATCTGAGGATTCCTCCTCAGGTCAAAAGAGATTGTTTTTCTGCATTTGGAATTCTTTTGTCAATCATCACCACTGTACTATATTTGCTGGTTCAGGTTGATATAAACTCTCTCCTGAAAAGAAACACCTTGGGTGGTTCCCTCAAGCTTTGAGCAATGGTTTTTCAAACTATAAACTCTATGGGAAATGATGGGTTGACCTTGAAAGAGTCTTTCATTTGTGGCCCCAAGTCCAGAATACAGGTGCCCCTAAAGTTCAAATATCTTAAAACATTAAAGTGCACTAAGACTTTTAGGACATCCCATATATGTCTCTTTCAGCATCATGGAGAGTTTGGTTTTGCCTGGGGTTATTTCCTCATTTGTAAGGGATGTAGAAGACCTATGACTTCATCAGTATAAGAAATTCCTGGAGAAGACTCCCATTATCAATGAATGAATGAAAAAGCATCTATTAACCACTTACTGTATGCAAAACAGATCAACATCCTCTCAAACTTCTAGTCTCAAAGAGCTCCCGGGGCACTCACTGAGAACTGATATGCTCAGGGTCACACATCTAGTATATAAGAGAAGCAGGATTTGAACCTAGGTCTTCATGACTCTAAGTCTTAAGCCCCTCATTAACAGACCCTCACATAATACCACACTTGACCAGGGATGCCCAAGTATAAAGTAGAGAAACCTCCCATTCTCCTAGTCTTGGACAAGAATTTGCACACAAAGAAAAGCAACCTGAGTTTGCTCAGGGGGTAAAATGGTTTAAAATGCTTTCGGTGAAAGAAGCAAATTCCTTTGGGGTGCTATGCCTGTAAACTGCAGGGTGGAAACAAGAACCAGAACAAAGGCTATTTTTCTGCACAGTGTCTCACCTAATTCTCCAGACCTGAGAGCTCTGGGAACTTCCCAATCGAAGTTTTTGAAGTTCCTCCCTTATAAGAAACTTGAACTCAATGACTGCAGGGCTCAAGGAAGGCACACTGAAAGATGCAGCCAGAATGTAGGTGTTGTTTCCTCCTTGTTCTTACCCTGTTAATTTTCCTGTGCTATGATCCCTTCCAGGTCCACCTTTCCCTAATTCTGGGATTATAGCATTAGACAGCAGGCTGCCAGGTTTGCCCACATACAGATCTTTTTCCCTCACTGGCCTCTCCAGTAAGTGCTGCACTTCATTCAAAGACCTGGACAAGTCAGGTCTGAACCTAATTTTTACCCCTTTCATCTGTTCTTAACAGCAAAGGGGGAGAGTCCTATTGATGCCCTAAAGTTAATGGTGGAATTTTTTCTAAATATGGTCAGTGCATCACAGTGGATCAAGAGTAGAAGGCATGGGCTTAAGACTCTGCTCTCACAAAGAGTAGCTGTGGGAACTTAGGCAAATCTGGGGTCCTGAGGGGTGACTCAATTTTCAATTTGGGCAGGTGCAGGTCTGCACTGGAAGAGAGTGTTTCTTCATTAGGGGCTCCCTATCAAGAAGAAATCACAGGTCTAATTAGAAACAAAACTGAGTAGCTTCACAGAGGGCTGAATGACACATTAGGTACCATCTGCATTTACAATGTGTATAGAAAGTGCAAGGCTATGTGAAAAGTTAGGAGCAAGAAGTATCTGTCTTTAAAAAGTTTAGAATCTAGCTAGGGACACAAAAAACATGTGCCTCCCCAGCATATACTTTGGTTGTTTTTCAGTTGTTACAGTCATTTCCAACTCTTCTTGGGGTTTTCTTGGCAAAGACACTGGAGTGGTTTGCCATTTCCTTCTCCAGCTCATTTTAGAGATGAGGAAACAGAGGCAAACAGGGTTAAGTAACTCACCCAGGGTCACAGAGCTACTAAGTGTCTGAGGCCAGATTTGAACTGGCGAAAATGAGTCTTCCTGCTTCCAAGTCCAGCTTCTCTATCCACTATCCACCCAACATACACTTTAAACAACTAAAATGCTGAAAACATAGCAATAATTTTGAATGAGCATTTTGCAGAATAGCTCTTCAACTGGATGCTTAGGAAACTGGCTTCCATAAGTTTTCTCATAACCTAGAAAGTAGGTTTTTGGTTCAACCTTTTTGAGAGACCTTGGCCTAGAGTTACAAGGGACTGCTCATCTAGCCCAATGCCTCCCATTGAAGAGATGAGAAAACTGATGCTCAGTGAGATGGAAAGATTCACCCTAGCTCACACAGGTAGTACCAGGCAGCAGCAGCATTTGAACCTGGAACCTCTGACTTCAAATCTGATCCTCTCTAAAATGTATTAATGCCATAGTGAGCATGTGTACTAATTTCCCTTGCTGTGGATAGACATGTAGAAAGTGTATGAGACTGTGTGGAACATAAACCGAGTTCAGAACATTGTCTGCCTGTAAGTTGTGTAATGTTTTAAGATGTGCTTAAGATCTCAGTTTGTGTTTTTGTGACTTGCCCCTCTCCTAAAAGTGGAGATTGCTTTATTTTTTAAAATTCGTTTAATTAAGGATTTCTGATATTTCTCCAGTAATTTGAAGTTTCTTGATCAAAACACCGAATATAGTGTATTGACTTTACTCTGAGGACAGACAGTACAAAAGCATGGAGATGAGAGATAAGAGTGTCAAATTTAAGGAACATTAAGACCAGTTTGGCTGGCTCACAGTGAGTCTCCGCTTCCTGTCCACAACTGAATAGAATCTCTAGTGCAGAGGAAAGCATGAGTGGAAACTAACCTCAAAAAGTTCAGACTGGGTGGCCTATGGGATAAGAAGTAGAAGAAGGGAGAAGGAAGAAAAGATGACCAAAAAAAGAAGATTAAAAGAAGAAAGCAAATAGTAGATTCACATAATTGGAACCTTGGGAGTTCTCTCAAATGTGGCCACAGGAATCCCTCACTGGTCAGTGAATCTACCTATGGTTGACTTATCAATCAATCAACAACCATTTATTAAAGACCTACTATGCTCTAGAAAATGTTCTTAAGACTATACATTGTAGAACTGGAGACCTGAATTGGTAGAGAAAGCTTCTTCACCTGAGAGTTAAATTACAGATCCGATCCCTACTCCCTGTCCGTGGTTAATCAATTAATAAACACTCATTAAGCACTTGCTATGTGCTGGGAACTGTACTAGAAGCTGGAGAAACAAGACAAAAATATAGCAACCCTTGCCTTCAAGGAGCTTACATTCTACTACAGGAAAACATAGACACAAATGATTATATAGACAAATATATACCCCAAAAAGAGAGGTAATTTTGAGTGGGAGGGCACCAAGATACTGGAGGAAATGCTTCTTGTAGAAGATAATGCTGGAGCTGAGACACAACGCAGGTGAAAAGGGAAAGCATCCCAGACACAGGAGATAGCCTGCGTGAAGGCTCGGAAATGGGTGGGCGAATTGCCTTCCAGAAAAGCCCACTTCGGGCAGCCATCTTGGTAGTTTTCAAAAGCTATTGCATCTATTGTGAGATCCTACTTACATTATTTCTCTCTTTCTGCCAATTTCAGTGCTTCCTATGCTCCCCACATCAGCTCTGAGGGAGAATATAAGAAGAACTTGTCTTTGGCAGGTTCCTGCCTCTTCCATAACCCACCTCTTCCTCTCCTATCTGCCAATCCCAAGATAAAGAATGGAGAAGCCATTAACTATAATGAAAGACCCTCAGATTATAACCCTAATGGTTCAAGATGTCACGGAGGGCAACTAGCATCCCTCAATACCACTGTTATCTACAGGATGCTGGAGGAAGCAGATCTGTTCTATCTAGTGTGGCAATGTCCATAATCATAGAGTTGGCGAGGTTATCTAATGCAGCTGGCATCTGAAGAAAATTCTCTCCACCTGATCCAAGAGGCTGTCATCTATACTTGTAGGCCTTTTCACTCACTCAATCAATAAACATTTATTAAGTGCCTACTATGTGCCAGGCACTGTGCTTTTCCAGTGATAGAACAGCCACCATTTCCAGAGCCACAACATTACACTTGAAGACAACTCAACTTTTTAAATATGTTTCTTCCTTCTAAACTTAAACCTAAATCTGACACTTGGTAACTACTCCTCATAGTTTCACCCTCTAAGGCCAAGGAAAACAAGCCATTCCTCCTCCATGTAATGGGAACTTAAATATTTTAAGAGAGCTATCACATCTCCCTAGTAATCATTCTCTCTTCTAGGCTAAATATCTCCAGATCCTTCAGACATCCCTACATGACACAGTTTCTAATCCTTTCACTATCCAGGTTACCCTTCCTCCAGCACTTAGCACAATGCCTGGCACATAGTTTGTTCTTTAAAAATGTTCACTGACTCTTTATTGACTGTCATATCCTCAAATGTAGTGTCTAGAACTGAACACAATACTCCATATGTGGTCTGCCAGGGCAGAAGGCAGAGGAACTACCATCTTCCTCATTGCAGACACAATTTGACATTGTACCAGCTTTATTTTGGCTCATTTATTTTGTCTATGACCCATATTAAGTCTGTAGGCCACCTCCTCAGATCTTTTTCAAATGGATTATTCAGGATGTGTAGCCATCCCTACCTCATCCTGTCCTTTTACAATTGATTTTTTTTAACCCAACTGTAAGCCTTCCTGTCTTTCTTAAGTTTCAGCTTGTTTGGAAATTTTGTCTTCTTCTGAGTACATTCTGAACTTGAGGAGTCCTAGACATTGTGAGGTAATTCTTTTTTTTCATCAGGTATGAGATAATGGTACCTCATGAGCTCAATGGCTGAGTTCATTGACTTCTCCAGTTAGGACTTTTAGCTCCCAAAGACCATGCTACAGATCAGGCCCATGACCCAAGATAAGTCATACTTTGGGACCTTAAGATAATGAGAATTTATATTTTCCAAGTTTGCCATGATAATAAATTTTTTCTGTCAATGACTGCCTAAATTAAGATCTCTACAGATAAATCATACAAAACTGGGGACTACAAATGAACTCCCACTGAGACAGGTTGAAGGAATGGTAGATAAGTGATGAGTTTAGATACAAGCAGACAAGTCCCCTCTCCAAGCCTCAGGCTCCTCATATGTAAGATGGGTACAACGATACCTGTCATTTCAAAATCCAAGGGTTATCAGGAGAAGCATATGAAACAATCTATGCAAGGTGTTTTGTGAACCCTAAGGTTCTATGTAAATGTTAGTTATCACCTTAACAGAAAATTAAAGATCTATTTACTGAACTCTCTATTAAAAATAATCATTAGAATTCATTTTCTAGGCACTTGTCTGTGATATCCAAAGTCTAATTTCTATAGGTTTTTTGGTATCCTACCAAATTAGTATCAGCATTCCGACTCTCCCCAATATGAATATTAAACCCAGCAGTGCCCATGAACCAGTGGCACCCAATCCGTTAATTATCAAGTCACCCAGGCTGGTAGCAAGAAGCAGACAGCAGGGGCTCAGGAAGCTGCCCATTTTTCTTGTAATAAAGAAAATAAAGACAGTCATTCTAAGGCCATCTATTAACCCCCCAGTCTGGGTAATTACCATCAGATGTGGGTCTGCCAGTCTTGCATTAACATAAGCGGCTACATGTTAGTTTTCAATGGCATAATAATGCCCAAGATACTGTGGATAAGTGCTAACACTGGAATTTTGAGAACCAAGCCCTGCATCCAACAAACGCTTTGAAAAGAATTCTGCTCTCAATGGTTGCCTGCCCAGAAGAAATTCATTTTATGCTAACAAAAAAAAAAAACCAGGGAGGGGAGAGAAAGACAGAGAAGGCGAGAGAGAGAAAGAAACAAGGAGGCATTCAATTGAGCAAGCAAGCATTTTCTTAACTCATTTTAAGATAATCTCTTGCTTTCTCCGACAATTTCCTCAACAAGCACAGGCGGGAAAAGAGACCTTGTGTGGTTCAGCCGTCCTAATGCGGGCTGTACGACATAAAATAGCCGAGCAGTGATAAAACAAAAAGGGCTTTATAATAGACAGGACACCACCGACCAATTTTAAATTGAATTACACAGCCTGCTAATCTTTACGATGAGATAAAATTTCTTTCAACACTACACATTATACTAAAATTTGCAGTGCATCCCCCCCCATCTGCCAAGCCCCTGCCCCCTTCCCCTGCTCGAAGGGATTTGTTCAGACCCCCAGAATTGTTCTTGCTAAGCAACATATAGCCTCCCAAAAGCTTTTCTTCATTTTTCATTACTATTGTTAACCTCTAAGTATCAGTCCATCTTACTTGGGCACACATACTCTAGATTTTTTGGTGCCTTTCCCCCGCATACATTTATAGATAAAATAGATTCGCACACACAGGAAAGGACATTTTTAAAAATTGAGACAGCGTATTAAATATTGAAAGCCTGTGTACAAAAAACTATAGATCGTATGTGTGCTCCAGGCAGGATACACAGCTGCTTGGCCTCATTTGGGAGACCTCCCCACAAATCCTTGCAGGCCCGGCCAGCCACCATGCTGTGGCTAACCCATTTGGGCTGCTTTGGCTGACCATTTGCTGAAATGAAAAAACTTTCCTTTTTCAAATGTCCTGTCAGGAGCTGGCCATCATCTCTCTGAGCTTTGGCCTTGGTATTTTTTTAATTTTGTTTTGTTTTGGGGAAGAAGGTCAGTCTTTTTGTTTGAGATCTGCTGCTCTCAGACTTCAAAATAATAATTTACATCTCCTGCCTCAAGGCTCCTGACCAGGCTGCATTTCCTTCTTCCTTCCATCTCTTAGAATCCCTAGCTTTTTTCAAGGCTCAACTCAAGTACCATCCCACTCCCCTGTAGAAAGCCTTTCCAGATCCCCTAGGTTGCTGGTATCTCTCCCCTACCCCCTCCAAATATCTTTGCATTTACTTCAATGTATACACACTGTCCTCCCCAATAGCTCCTTAAAGGACTGCTTCCTTTCATCTCTCCTATCTGTTTGTCACATAGTCATCCCTCTGATTGAGGCCTGTATCACCTCTCCTTTGCAGTACTTATTATAATAGCCTAACTGGTCTCCCTGCCTCAAATCTCAAGTCTCTCCCTCTCTAGTGGATCCTTCACACAGCCACGAAAAAGGGATTTTCCGAAAGCAATCTCCCATTAGACTGTAAGCTACTTGAGGGCAGGGGTTGTCTTCTGCCACTTTTTGTATCTCCAGATTTAGCACAGTAACTGACAGATAGTAAGCACTTAATAAATATTTACTGACTCACTGACTAACAAGGAGGCTGTGTGGTTCATTGGAAGAGCTCTAAATTTGGCAATGGAGGATCTGGGTTTGAACTTCTTACCTCTGAGCCTCCAGTCTTGGGACACACGACTTAACAAATACCAAAGGCTCCCTATTTCTTGGGAGAATCAAACATAACCTCCTCTGTAAATGTTTTATGCAGCAATGACTCATCATTTCCTTGGTGTGAGATTTCCTCCCACTAACCCAGTTCACATCTAGACAAGAATTTCTAGTCTGAGAGATGCCTGGGGCTCAGGGAGGTCACATAGGTAATAAGCACCATAAGTAGGTCTCGAACCCCTGGTTTTTTTCTGACTCAGATGCAAGCACTTTGCTCATTATGCCACATTATCTTTATACTTTATCATCTGGATTTTGTTTGGTTTGGTTTGGTTTTTAAATAAGAGTTGGTGGTAGAAGAAAATTGGGGAAATCTAGTAACATACTTCTGGACTCCTTTAAGGTACTTTACCCCAAATAACCATATGAGTTGAAGGGCTGCCCTTAGTACTATTATTATTTTTTTAATTCCCTTTTACAGATGGTGAAACTGAGTCAAATGGTGGCTAATGACTTGAATAAACATAGTATTATTAAAAGTCAGGGGTGGGATCTTAATCCAGGTCTTCCAGATTCCAGGTATAGCAGTATATATCCATCATATCAGTTAATAAAGTGCCTACTACGTGCTTTTATGGAGGTAGCTAGATGGCTCGGTGGATAGGGCACTAGGCTGCCTAAAGTCAGGAAGACCTGAGTTCAAATCCAGCCACAGACATATATGAGCTGTGTGACTCAGGGCAAGTCACTTAACATCGATTTTCCTTAATCCACTGGAGAAGGAAATAATGAATCTCTAGCAGCTCTGCTAAGACAACCCTCATACTGGGGTCATGGAGAGTCAGACACAACTGAACAAGAACAATGTGCTTTTATAGGTATACTTCTTTTTTAAAGTAAGCAGAAATGCAAAGAAATAAGGGAGGTAATATCTCATATTTCCATGTCTCTAATGGAATGTCTCTAATGTCTCTAATCTCATATTTCCATGTCTCTAATAAAAAATATTTTGTATATATGTATGTACATATGTATACATACACACGCACACATACACGTATAACTACGGACGTACATCTTTTCTCTCCCAACGCACAGAGTTTCCTTTTGGCTACTATCTTATCAGTAACTAGCCCAGTGCTAGGCACATGATAGGCCCTTAATAAGTATTTTTTAAAACAGGGAGATGCAATATTCTCTGTGAGAAATACCAAGAAGTCCTGGCTGGCTGGACTACAGAGTTTGTGAAAGCAAGTTATGTATAATAAACTAGGAAGAGTATGTTGTGGCCAAATTGTAAAGGATTTTAAAGCTAATCGAAGGATCTAAAGGTGAAAGGGAGCCACTGGTATTTACTGAGCAGGGGAGGAACCTGTGCTTTAGGAAAAACACTTTGCCGGCTGTGTTAACAGATGGGTTGAAGAGAGGAGAGACTTATGGCAGGGAGGCCACTGCAATGTTTTAGAGATGAGATGCTGGGGGCCTAAATCACAGTTGAAATGCCATAATAGACCTATTCTGGAGGATGTGTGGGATGGAGGAGACAGGAATAGAGGGTGATGCTGGGGTTGGGAATTCTGCATGTCATGAGAGTGCAAGGCTTTGAACCTTGGAATCTTTACTTCAAATCCAATGTTCTTCACCTTCCAAACTTTCCAGGTTTTCCCACCCCTTCTGCCTTTAGAACAGCTATTTCTACATTAACATTCTTGAGTGTCATACTGGCTATTTCTAGGAAACTTCAATCCTGGACTGACTTTAGCTAACTCTTCTTAATGCACTCAGGTACTCTACCTCAGTCCATATTGACCTGCCTTCTTAAAAATTAATTTCCCTACTAATGCCCCAGACTACATAAGGCACTGGACTTCACTTACAATAATAAATGAAAGGCACTCACATACTCTGCCTCGTGAACTGTGGCTTCTGCTTTCCCTTCTATCCCAAATTACATGCAGCTAATCCCTCTCTTATATAAAGACCCTAAGAACACCAACCACTCAGCCCAGAGGTCTGCCAGGATCTTAGAAAACCTCCTGCCAAATGGGTATTTGCAAAACAAGGAAATGTCCATTGGTAATAACAGCTCTCTATTTTTAACACCGCACAGTTTGGAAACGAAAACCAGAGAGGCTGGCTTGTCTAAGTGGAGAAAGCCCTGAGTTCAAATCCCAGTTGTACCAGTTAGAGGCTTACTAACCCCAGGCAGAGGCAATTAAAAGCTCTTCATTTGAAAAATACATTTACTATTTATCTCATGAGGTAATTACGAGGAAATGGCCTTAAAGAGCCATGCAAATATGTGATGTTATGGCCAGAACCATTTCTCTCTGCCTCCCCTCCCCGGAATTATTAGAATACAAAGGCCATATTTGGCACAGTGGTTCTACTGAGGGATATAGAATTATAAAGACCTGAGTTCAAATCCTATCCTGACATTTACTAACAATGTGATCCCAAGCAAGCCATTTAACTAGTATTTATTTCAGTTTCTTGACCTTTAAAAGAGAGATAAACATACTTGTGCTATATACCTCACACAGTTAATAGTGGGGACAGTATCTTTTTTTTGAGGCAATGGGGGTTAAGTGACTTGCCTCGGGTCATGCAGCTAGTAAGTGTCTGAGACTGGATTTAAACTCAGACCCTCCTAACTTCAGGGTCAATGCTATATCCACTTCACCACCTGGCTGCCCCATGGGGATAGTATCTTAAAAGGTTACAGAAATGCAAGTTGTTACTTGTAGGTCTCCCCTATTTTCCTCTACCACCAACAAAATACCCTCCTCCTTTTTATAGGTATTAGATTATAAAAGCAACCTGACGTTGTGGGGGGAATGCAGGATTTGGAACAAATAAAGCCTAGGCTGCACGTCCTATCTCAGACTCTTGCTGTGTGACCACAGGCAAGTAAGTCATGTAACCTCACAAAGCCCCAGAAAACCCTCAGACTAGAAATTCCAGACTGGTTTTGGTCTGAGTTTGTGGAAGGAGATCTCAGTCCAAGGAAATCCTACATTGCTGATGTATTACAATGGAAAGCTCAAAGAAAAATGGACTGTCCGACAGATAAAAAGGGGGTTAAATGGATTTTTCACTTCTAGATAAATTACTGGGAAAGGGTAGAAATTGTTTGCCCAGGTTTATAATATAAAATATGCCCTTTAAAAAGAGCTCAAACTTTCAGAAGCCAAGATGGCAGAATAAGCAGTAAATTGCCATCTCTCTCTAATATTCACCTCCAAACAACTATAAAATAGCACTCCCAAACAAATCCTGGAGCAGCAAAACCAAAAAGACAGAATGAAACAATCTTAGAGCCCAAGAAACATGTAAGATTGGCAAGAAAGGTCTATCTCATTTGGATAAAAGAGGAGTACAGTCCAGTAGGGGAAGTGTCCAGCAAGCCAGCAGCAAGCCCCACCTCAGCAAACCAGGAGGAGATCCTGAGCCCTAGTGCAGTGGAGCAGGCAAACACCAACACTAGGTCCTCCCACATGCCTCAGCAAAGCCAGGGGAATGGGCAGGCTCCAGCTTAGAGAACCATCACATGCTTCAGCATAGCCCTGAGCAAACAGACAACTGCCCCAGACAGACTGCCATTTGCTTTAGCATTGCTCCAGAGAAATGGAGAAACATCCCACTGGCCTCAGCACATACCAGACACCAGCACTAAGACCCTGGCTCAGCACCAGGTAAGCTGCCGGACCCCTACGGCCTCCAGCAGCCTTCCACCTCATCCCCTCAGTGCAGCACCAGACACAAGGGTCCCCCATGAGCCTCAGGACATCAGTGCAGCACCAGGTAAAAAGTCAGGGCCTGCAGCCCCTGGCACAAGAAGCCTGAGACAGTACTCCTTCTACCCCAGGAGCAAAACTCAAATTAAAAAGAAAGGAAAAAGGCCAAAATAAGAAGAGCAAAAAACAGACAAAAAAAGAATCTGACCACAGAAAGTTTTTATGGTGACAAGGAAGATCAAGACACAAACTTAGAAGAGGAAAATAATGTCCAAACACCTATGGAACAACTCCTAGGTATCCCATCATACCTGTCAGAGTGGTTAACATGACAAAACAGGGAAATTATAAATGCTGGAGAAGATGTGGGAAAATTGGAACACTAATGCATTGTTGGTGGAGTTGTTACCTGATCCAACCATTTTGGAGAGCAATTAGGAACTATGTCCAAAGGGCTATAAAAATGTGCACACCCTTTGATCCAGCAATATCGCTTGTAGGGCTCTATCCCAAAGAGATCATAAAAATGGGAAAAGGACTCACAAGTACAAAAATATTTATAGCATCTCTTTTTGTGGTGGCCAAGAACTGGAAATTGAGGGGATGCCTATCAACTGGGGAATGGCTGAACAAGTCGTGGTATATGGATGTAATGGAATACTACTGTGCTACAACAAATGATGAGCAGGCAGACTTCAGGAAATCTTGGAAAGACTATATGAATTGATGCTGAGTGAAGTGAGAAGAACCAGGAGAACATTGTACAGAGTAACAGCCACAGTGTGTGAGGACTCATTTTGTTAGACTTAGCCCTTCTCAGCAATGCAAGGACCTAAAACTTTTCCAAAGAACTCATGATGGAAAATGCCATCCACAACCAGAGAAAGAACTATGGAGTTGGAATGCAGAGCGAAGCACTCTTTTCTCTTTTGTTTTGTTTTGTTTTCTTTCTCATGGTTTCTCCCATTCATTATAATTCTTCTATGTAACATGACTAATGTGAAAATGTTTAATAGGAATGTATATGTAGAGCCTATATCAGATTGCTGGCTGTCTTGGAAAACGAGTGGGAAAGGAAGGGGAGAAAATTTAAAACTTATGGAAGTGAATGTTGAAAACTGAAAATAAATAAATTAAATATTAAAAAAAGAAAGAGGAAGAGAAAAAAAGAATAAGAGAAAGAAGGGAAGAAGAGAGGAAAGGAGACAAGACAGGAAGAGAAAGTGAGTAGAGAAGAAACGAGAGGGGAGAGAGAGGGAAAGAAGAGAGAACAAATTTAGAAAGAGAACGAGAGAAGCTATGAAAGACATCCTCCAAACAACTAATCAGCAAGTTTATACGACAAATACTATTAGAGCATCTGAGTGTTTCACAAAAAGATTTTTACATTCTAAGGTTAATAAATTATTTTTGTGGGAAAAAAGGGAATGATGAGCAGATGGACTTCAGAAAAACCTGGAAAGACTTATACGAAATGATGCTGAGTGAGGGGAGCAGAACCAGGAGAACACTGAACACAGTTACAGCCACATTGTACGATGACTAATTTTGATAGACTTGGCTCTTCTCAGAAATGCAGTGTTCTAAGACAACTCCAAAAGGCTCATGATGAACAATGCTATTCACGTTCAGAGGAACAACTGATGGACTCTGAATGCAGATCAAAGTGTATTTTCTTCACTTACTCTTTTTCATGTTTTTCCCCTTTCGCTCTGTTTCTTCTTCCACAACTGTGACTAACATGGAAATATGTTTTACATGACAGCACATGTATAAACTATATCAAACTGTCTACCATTTTAGGAAGCATGGAGGGGAGGGAGGAGGGAAAAATTTTTGGAACTCAAAATCTTGTAAAAACGAATGCTAAAAATTGTCTTGACGTCTAATTGGGAAAAAATAAAATACTATTAAAAATAAAAAGTTCAATTTTAAGTCACTTGTAAATCATACTTCAGTCACTATTGCATAATTATGTTGTAGCTGGCTCCAGTCTTCATAGCTTGTGCCATAATGGGCAAGGCATTTAATTCCGGGAGTAAAAGCTTATTTTTTTTTCTCCTAAATCCCCTAAAAAAACCTCTTGCATACACAGCCAATAACAATAGCTAGCATTCATATAGTGCTTTAAGATTTGCAAAGCAAAAAAGATCATATTTGATCCTCACAACAACCCTGGGAGGTTGGTGCTATCATTTTGCAGATGAGGAAACTGAGGCAGACAAAGATTAAGTGACTTGCTTAACTGCATATCGTTTCCTTCTTCCCCTTTTCTGTGTTCTAACAAGTGAGAAAATAATAGAATGGATTTTCAAAAATAAAGGGAATTCCCACAATATAATAATTATAATAAGCATTTATAAAGCACTTCAACGTTTACAAAGAGCTTCACAAATACTGTTTCATTTTATCCTCCAGCAACCTTGGGAAGTGGGTGTTATTATGATCCCCATTTTACAGTTAGGGAAACTGAGGCAAATAGAGGTTAAATGACTTGCCCAAGGCCACATAGCCAGGAAGTGTCTGAAGCCACATTTGAATTCAGGTTTTCCTGACTCCAGGTATAGCGCTCTAGCCACTACTCTACCTGAAAAAATATTAATTTACTTATTTGTCACATACCTACATATAAATGGAAATTTGGTGCAGTAAAATGACAGTTGGTCTTACAGTCAGGAGTCCCCAGGTTGAATCATGCCTCTAAAAATATTTAGCCATGAGAAAGACAGCCAACTATTGGGGACTCAGTTTCCTCATCCATAAAATGGGGATAATCATGGTTTCCAAAGCCTTTATAAACTCAGAGTTCAATGGAAATGAACAGTATTTAGCATCAGTAGATTTCTACTGGGGTGGCAAGGCAGAAAAATCATACGATCCTGGATTAGTCCATCCCTTTATTTTAAAGATGAGGAAATTAAGGCCCAGCAGGTATAAATGACTTGCTCAAGGTCCCTTAAGTAGTGACCATGGAAGGATTCAAATGGAGATTCTTGGACTCCAAAGTATTTTTTTCCACTGCTCCAAACCACCTCATAGCGTACTTTAGAAATAGCAATAAGATATCATGTTGCTTCCCTTCTCAGTGGGCAGGGAAGGGAGAAGGGGGGGGGGGGGAGAGAGAGAGAGAGAGAGAGAGAGAGAGAGAGAGAGAGAGAGAGAGAGAGAGAGAATCTGGAACTAAAAATTTAGAAAGAAAATAATTTTCAAATAAATAATAAATTAGTTTTTTTTTTAAAACGTCAATGCTAAGAGATGACATTTATATCAGGATTTGCAAAAATCTTCACATCCGTTATTTCAGCCTACCCTGACAACAACTCTGTAACTTGGGCGTCATTACTGTCCTCTCCATTTTACAGATGAACAAACCGAGGCTGAGAACAATGAAGCAATTTAATGCAGAGTCTCGCATCTGATACATATATCAGGGCTGAGATTTGAAACCAGGCGTCATTGACTCCAAACGGCATCGTCCGTCCTCCATGACAAGCCGATTACCGTCATGCAACACCACGAAGGGCAGGACATACTAAAACCTCTTTGAATTTGCAAAAAAACAGAGACGCTGGGACACTGAGTGATGTTTCCCAGCAGGATACCTGATCTCCCAGGCCAGTGCCTTTTCCACACCGGGACACATAGAGCCAAAACTCAAAGGTTTGCCTCCTCCCTCCCTCCCCCCCTCCCGCCCCTCTCCCCCATCACAGCAAATAACAAGAGAAATTCCCATGTCCAAATGCCAGACCATGAACGATCACACAGATTAGAATAAAGAAAAGAGAAACAAAACCTAGGGAGCTGAGAATGACCAAGTTTAAAATTAAAACTCCACATAATTTGGAGTCTCTCTTGTAGATGCTTTTCATATAGTGAGAGAAACAGAAAGTCCATTGACTGCTCCTTCCTCATTCCTTAAATACAACCATAAACTCAAGCACAGGAAAAGTCGTTAAATCAGACAAAAAGTTAGTTTCAATTTCAACTGTCAAATGCATGCAAAACTTGCTACAATAACATGTGGACTTGGTGTATCAATGGAGTGTTTGACAGCAAACTGCCTGATTATGCGTCTTGGACCAGCCAAATAGGGTAGTAAAACAAATTCCAGATGTCGAGAGCACTTGGGAATAAAAACACAATAACTAAGAAATGCCAACAGATTTCTGTTTCATGATTATTTTTGTGCTCCTAGACATCTTAGATACCCTCCATGGCTCCAGATAATTCTGACTAAAAGAACATGAAACTTGAAGACTATGGTCCTGGGTTCGAGCCCCAACTCTACACCAACTCTTCACCATCTCATGCAGTGTGACCCTAGGGTAAGTTCTGACTTCTCTGTGCATCTATTTCCTCCCTAGCAAAAATAGGATAATAATACCCCTCAAGGGGTTATGGTTAAAGAATGGAAATGTGTGTTTTGGTTATTACCTACATTCCTCATTGCCTGTTGCCCCTCCCCTTTTTAAACAGATATTAGAATGCAAAACTCAAAGCTAATTGAAATACCTATATTTTATTTTATTTTTGTTAAGAATCTTTTATTTTTAAATAGTATTTTATTTCCTCCCAATTACATGGAAAAATGATTTTTAATATTTGTTAGGTTTTTCAAAATGTCGAGTTCCACATTCTAGCCTTCTTTCTCTTCCCACCTCCTTCCCTGATACTATAAGCCATCTGATATAGGTTACACATGTGCAATCATGTAAAATACGAAATGTATGTATTTTATTTTTTAAAATTTCAAAGACGTTTTGTTCAAAATTCTCCTGCCTGGAAAAACAAACTACATAACAAAATATGCACAGGCTCTAATAACTTACTTCACTGTACATTATGTATTCCATACACACAACCTAGCATTTTAATCCAGCATAAAATAAGAAATACCTACATTTTTAAAACCACTTAGGTTCTAAAAAATATTTAGTAGCATATAATAATATTAAATTTTAATTAATTTAATATGATCCATTTCAGGAAATTAAATCACTTAATTAAATGATCATTTTAGCATTAGATATTCTATATTAAAATATTTTTAAGGTATTTAGGTTATTTCATCCACAAAAACTTCTCAAATCATAAGCCTTCTTAAAGCTGCTAGGGAACTCGGAGCTCACTTCTAATCCAACACTGTCATATAGTGAAAGAGAGAATTGACGAGCAGTATAGCAAAAGAGGAACAAAATGGAGTTGGGAAGCCTGGGTTCTATCTAACGTGGGCTCCCTAACTTCTCCTGTGTGATGCTGGGCTGGTCATTGAACCCCCCTGAGTTTCAGGGTCTCCAGCTCTATCAGGGGAGTTGATTAGTCGGCCACTGAAGCCTCTTTTAGCTCTGGGTCTATGGTGCCCTGAGCCTGTAGTCACTGAGCTTTCTTTTAGCTCTAGCGCCATGCCCAGTATGAACAGTGCTCATTCAAGGAGTCTAGGATATATAAAAGAAAACGGAAAAAGAAAAAGCTAGAAGGTCAGTTTCTAAAAGGTGAAAGCTAAACAGTAAAAGATGTGGGTTAGGGTGAGGGGGACATGAGAGGGAAACTGAGAACGGTCCCCTCCCCCCAAAAAAATAATGTAAAACTTCTGACTATTTTGCTCCAAGGGGCATGGAGACAGGGAGCATATCTAATTTAAGAGCTTAAGCGTCCTGTGCAGGGCTGCAGGGGAGCCAGGCTTCACAGCCAAGTGCTAATTTTCAGTGTGAATGCTAATTTTCAGTTGGTAATGGGAAAATGCTACCAATGGAGGCTTAATTTATTGTTTTGTTGATTGCCTAGACTTAAGAAAGTGATGGAGAAAATTGTTAACAATTCAGATTAAACCTGTAACTGTGCCACATCTACTTTTATTTGTTTTTCCCCACAGAGTCAATTGTTAAACACTAACCTGTACTCTAGTGGACCTTGAAGACCACTTAGTCCAATGTTCTCATTTTAGAAATAAAGGAATTGAGGTCAAGACAGAAAGAACCTCCCCAAGGTCACACTGACCTAGCAGCAGAGATGAAACTTGGACCTGGGTCTCCTGACATTTAACATTCTTTCCACTGCAACAAATCATGAGTTTCAGGGGTTGACAAATTATATTAAACTGAAGATCAAAATACAATAAGCATTTATTAAGAGTTTACTGTATTGGAAGGCACTGTATTATTATGTGCCTCGTGCTGGAAATCCAAAATCAAAATTAAAAATGTACCACAAGGTACTGGGGCCACAACATGGATTATGGGGTGTGTGTGTGTGTGTGTGTGTGTGTGTGTGTGTGTGTGTGATAATTTGAGGAGAAAAAGAACAGGTTGGGGCATCAAAAAGACTTCTCAGGAGAAGTGGCAAAAGAGTTGAACCTTGGAGGAATCCTAAGAAGCATCAGTAAGAAAGGAAAGCATTCCAGGAAGAGGGCACAGCCTATGTAAATTCATGGAGTCGGGATATGCAAAACTCTGAGGAACAGCAATTAGGTCACTTTTTCTAGAGCATAGACTAAATTTTTATTCAGTCGTGTCCAACTATTCGTGACCGCATTTGGGGTTTTCTTGACAAGGACCCTTCAGTGGTCTGCCATTTCCTTTTCTAGCTCATTTTACAGATGAGGAAACTGAGGCAAACAGGGTTAAGTGACTTGCCCAGGGTCACACAGCTAGTAAGTGTCTGAGGCCTGATTTGAACTCAGAAAGATGAGTCTTTTGCAGGCCTGGCACTTTATCCACCGTACCACCTACCTGCCCATCAACTGAATAAAGCTGAAAGATACACAATAAACCTGGAAAGGTGAATTAGAGGCAGATTCTGAAGGGCTTTAAATGCCCAACACAAGAATCAATACTTTATTCTGGAGGCAACAGGGAGCCCCTAAAGGTTCTTGACTGAAGTGGTCAGACTTTTGCTTCAGGAAAATAAATGCAAGCAGCTTTGTAAAAGGTATATTGGAGAAGAGAAGGGGTGGAAAGTTGCTGCTTTGGATTTGTAGCTCAGACCAATAGTTCACAGTCAATAAATTCTTATTAAGCACCTACTATGTACCACACAGCATAGTAAGTACTGGGGATACAAAAGAAGGCAAAAGACAGTCCCTGCCCTCAAGGAGCACACATTCTATTAAGAAAGAGAACATGGGAACTAAGTAAAAACAAGATATAGACATGATAAACTGGAGATAATTAACTGAGGGAAGGCACCAGCATTATGGGGGCTCAGGAAGGGTTTCTTAGAGAAGGAGGTATTTTAGCTGGCCTTGTAGGAAGCCAGGAGGCAGAGATGAAGAGGAAGAGTGTTTCAGGCTTGGGGGGCAGCCAGGGCCGATGCCCAGAGGCTGGAGATGGAGTGTCTAGTTCTAAGAACAGCAAGGAGGCCAGACTCACAGAATGGCACGGTGTGGGGTTGGGGCAGATGGAAGGTCCAAGAAGGCTGGAGATTCCTCCTAAGGAGTAGGGCTGGTGATTTTTGAAAAAGGACCAGGCAACTTCAGGCCCTCCCTGGAATCCCTTGTCCAACAGGATAGTCATATTGCCCAGTTTTCCCTTTGGAATCCTGCTGGTCCTTTACCTATGAGGCCGCTTCACTGCTCACTCCCCAGATATGCAGTCTGTCTCTGGCAGGCTGGAACAAACATATTGCATTACGTCCTCAGTGCTATAATTATGAACTCCTCTCTTTCATCTTTCACACACACCGACAGGCACAAATGTAAAATGGGTGGGTGCTGGGATGATATGAGGAGTACATCTGATGAGCAATATATTATTTGTATCATAATATTTTTAATTCCCCCCCAGCCCATACCACGATGATGACTGCAAGGTCAGTTAAGTTACTATAAGGGATTTTTAATGAAAACAATTATAAATTTAAAATAACTGTGTTTAAGGCATTTAGCAGTCACTGGGGTCAAGTGATTACAGCAGTTACAAGACCCCTGGGACGTGTTCACACCAAAACAAAGTGAATAAATTACCCCAGCCGGCATGTGTAATCACTAAGTGACCACAGGGGTCATCCAGAGTGGAACCCTGAAGACTTTCACGCAAAACCAATAATGAAAATTTATCCGTCAAGGGGAGAGAGGGCCAAGAATTAGCAAGGTAGGTGATAGGTTAGAAAACTACACGGGGCAGAGAAGGCCGGGCTGCTCAGAAAGCTGAGATAATAGGATTCAGAAACCAGCGGGGAAAACTGGAATGACTGGTTCCTGGAAGCAACTGGCCCAAGGAGGAAAGAAATGAATTGGAGCTGATCTGCTTGGCCTCAGGTACAACTGGAGCCAAAATCCGCCTGGAAGGAGGAACAGAGAAAAACTTCTCTGCCTGAGAAACTCGAGCCCAGATTTGGAAATTAACTCAGGGGCGCCAATACTACGGGGTGGATGAACATACGGATAAGGGATGGAAAAGGATTTATGGAGACTCTCTGAAGGAGGAAAAGAAAGTCCCTGGAAGTTATACCAAGAATTGTGTGGTCTGTCCTTCGTTCCGAGAGGACCAATGACATTAGGAGGGTGATGTCTTGACCTGCAAGGGAATTGGACTTAAGTGAGGGAGGGCTGTGCAAAGTCATCTGCCTCACTCTCTGCTCAGGAGCCATCCGAGTCCAATGGCCAGATATAGATCAGGAGTACTAATGCAGTAGGAGACCTTGGCCCTTTTAAGCTAAGGTCTTTCCCAGCTCTGTTTGTCTGAGGCAACACCGATTCAGTGATTAAGGCTAGGTAATAATTGAGGCAAAAGATAGCCTAGTTTGACTGCCCCAAAGAACCAATCCGGGAGGGGAGGACCCTCAGAGTTTCTGGCCAGAACTGAATCAACTGCTATTTACACTCCCTCTGAGAAGTTATGAAGAAAGGAGTGTTGTAACTGACCCTCAAGTCAAGAGACTGGCCCTAGTCCTCCTACTCTGACACTAAGTGGCCCTGGGACTTTGGACCAATCACTTATTCTTTTGATGCCTTAGTTGCCTCATCTCTATAATGGAGATAACAATTTCTTAAGTCACAGAGATGGACCAGGTGCTATCTTGAATTGAGGTGCCTTTCTAGCTCTAAGCTCTATGATGTTACGTAATGAGGGCATCCTATATGCTGTCTCCAGGCACATTTCATAGGATATCTGTTCAGAATAGATGATGGCTTTTTCCTTCCAAAAAAAAAAATCTCATGAGCTAAAAGGCATCATCTCAACTTCACAGCACCTGGTCCATCTCTATGACTCCAGGAATTATTATGTCCATTACAGAGATGAGGCAACCTAGGCAGCTAAGTGACACAGTGGATATTGCTGTAGACTCTAGACTCAGAATCAAGAAAATCTGAGTTTAAATCCAGCCTCAGACACTTACTACCTGCGAGATCCTAGAAAAAAAGTTACAACTTTTAGCAATCTTAGTTCTTTTATCACATGGCCAGTCAGTGTCAGAGATGGAACCTGAACCTGACTCTGTCTTCTTGCCCCTCCATCCACTCTATCCTGCTGCTTCACACGTCAAAAAGAAATCTTTCTAATTAAAGAAACCTGTGCCGTGCTGTTGGGTTTGGGGGTTTGTTTTGGTTTTTTATATACTTGAATACGCAGGATACAGTATAGGTATTTTCACATGCTTTGCTTAAATCAACATCGAAACTGAGTAAACCTTTAGGTAACTTTTACTTGCATGAGAGGACTACATTTATATAGAAATCAGGCATTTACTTTAACAAGCACCGTTATTCAAAATAGGGAGACTTTATAGATAATAATAGACCAACCACACAATTTTTAAAAATTGCTGTTACTTGGATGAGGACAAATAGATAACCTAATCCTGGGTTCATTCTTACAGGCAAGAAAGAAAAACTCCCTGTGTTCATATGTGGGAGGATTTGGTCAGATCTGCTATAACAACTAACACTTCTTAAAGAATTCAATTGAATTCTATAAACATTTATTAATTGCCTACTACCTAGCAGGCACCGTGCTAAGCATGGGACAAAACTTGGAAGAAGAACTGAGAAACACACAGTAAAGAAGGGAAAAGACAGTTAGCAAACAATTTGAAACAGAAATAAAAGCTATAAAGTACTTTAAGATTCCAGAATTAAAGATTGAAAAACGGGATTAACAACATAAATCTGAAAAGTCCTGCAATCCCAGCAGTTTTGTAACCCAGGAAGAAGTTAATAAATTCTTTGGGGATTAAATGCAAACTGTCATGAATCAGAGGATTCTAGGCTGTTCTGGAGAGGACTCAATATTAGGTGAGAATTTGAACTCATGGACCTCTAAAGTCAATCTAATCCAACAACCATTTATTAAGTGTGGGGCACAGTGTTGGGCAGTAAGCTAAAAATGGTGTTTTTGGCAGAGCCAAAATGAAAAACCAGATCCTGCCTTCAGGGTACTTACACTCAATAAGTCACTCCATTGGAACTCATTAGAATATAGAACATTATAGAACAAATCTTGGAAACCATTTGACCTTTTTCATTATGAGACCACTAAAAAACCAAACAAACATATAAGAATTCAGACATCTGGAATATTTTTCTTTAAAATAGTCATCACTGGAGTCCAAACACTTATTTTAGGGGTGCTGCCACTCCTCAAAACACATCTGGAACTACATCTGGGGCTGTCATCAGGGCAAGTTTATGAGCCACACAAGAAAACCAGCCTCTGTACTTTATAACTAGCCCTCTCTAATGCATCCAAGATAAATTTACCCAGCTTGATCTTTCACCTAATTCATCAGGCATGGCTGTAACTGACTTTTGACTATTTAAAAAAATTATGCCTACTCTTAAAGAAGGCATTCTTAATCAGAAGTCCATGAACTTAACTACATATAGATGTGGAAAACTGCATTTCAAACATAATTGGTTTTCTTTGTAGTGCTATGTATTTTAATTTATGCATTTAAAAACATTATTCTGAGGCTTCACCAGACTGCCAAAGATATCCATGACACCAAAAAGGTTAAGAAAGCCTACCTTAAAGATTGAAAATCTTCCACTATAGAGGATATTCCAGTGTGTGTTAAGGGCTCTGAGAGATAAGTCCAAAGAAGTTTTGAGAAATGGAAAAATTACTGGGAAATAGGAGCATATGTTACACTTCTTTGTGTATTTTCTCTCTCAAGTAAAATGCAACTGCCTAATTTTGTCCTTCCCTGCAGTGCCTGGTACATTTGGTTTAAGTCAACAAGTACTTACTAGGTATCTATTATATGCTCAGAGGCAGCTAGGTGGCTCAGTGGATAGGGTGCTGGGCTCAGAGTCGGAAAGACCTGAGTTCAAATCCAGCCTCGAAAACTTCCTAGCTGTGTGACCTTGGACAAGTCACTTCATCTGTTTGCCTGTGGTCCATAATCTACTGGAGAAGGAAATGGCAAACCACTCCAGTATCTTTGCCAAGAAGATTCATGAAGAACTGGTCACAACCGAACAAGAAATTAGAAGCTGATGGGAAACTTGGAATAATTGACGGAGCTCTGGCCCAGGACCTAGAAAGGCTTAGGTTCAAGTCTCACATTTGATATATATTAGCTGTGAGACTGCAGGTGAGACACTTCTCTCGATACCCTCAAGCATCTCGCTAAGAGCTTGGTTTGGACTGTGTTTCCACAAAGGGAATTCCCACTAGGGATGAAATTACATATCAGAGCCAAAACTAAAATACCCAAAACTTAACAAATGTTCATTAAATTGAACTGAATTGCCCATATTGAGATCAACACTCATTGGGTTATTTAAAAGGCTGGTACTTAAATCCTATGCTTTGCCACACAATCCCTATATGACCCTGGACAAGTCACTTAAGGACACTTTTACGCAGTTTCCTCATCTGTCAGAGGAGGGCTTTGGACTGGATGGCCTACAGTCCCTTCCCGCTCTAAGACTATTACATGCTACAATTCTTTGATGGATATTCAATCTCATCAAGCATGGAGGGCATTCCCTCCATGAGTATTCCCTCTTTCAGTGCTGACTGCAGTCCTTTCATCTTTCTCATCCCAATTCTCATTAGTGAAATGGAGAGAACTGATATCTGGTATGTTTGTCAAAAATAAAACTAGCCACTTGACTTCATGGTCTCATTTAGGTAGCATGTCCACAAACGTGAGAGGCTTTTGAGGTTCTGGGAGGATGGCCAAAAACCCTAAAGTGCTCACAGGCTTCATTTATTTAAAAAAAAGACATACACTGAACTAAACTCTACCTCAAAGAGATCAACAAAAGAGGAAAAGGTCCTGCATGTACAAAAATGTTTATAGTAACCCAGTCTGTAATGGCAGAACTAGAAACGAAGGAAATCTCCATTAACTGGGAAATGACTGTATAACTTATAATACATGAACATAGCAGAATACTATCATGCCACAAGAAACAATGAAGAGGATGGCTTCAGATAAACCTGGAAAGGCTTACATGAACTCATACAAAGTAAAGAGTGCTGAACCAGGAGATTAATATTTATAATAACAATGTTATAAAGACAAGCAACTTTGATAGATTTAAGAATTCTGATCAGTGATGTGACCAAGTATGATTCTAGAACACCTACAATGAGGCATGATACCCACCTCTTGACAGAGGTGATGGATTTAATGCGCAGAATGAGACACACATTTTTGACATGGCTAAATGGGAATTTCTTTTTCTTAATTATACATATGTATTTGTTACCAGAGATTTGTGCTACTTTGTTTTTTCAACAAGTACAAAAGGAATTGTGGGAAAGAAAGACTTTTTTCCAGTGAGTACAGAAGGAATTGTGAGGAGGTGAGAAATAAATGCTTGCTGATTGAAAAAAAAATAATTTAAATTTTTAAAAAAGTGAACTGACCCAATTATTCTGGAAAGCAATTTGGAATTGTGCTAAGAAAGTGACTAAAGCTTCATACCATTTGACCTAGAGATACTCTTGTTTGGTATATGTTCAAAGTAGAACAAAGGTAGAAATAAATATACATCAAAATATTTGCAGCAGAATTTTTGGTAGTAGCAGAGAAATGGAAACAAAATAGATGCTTCTCATTTGGGAAATGGATGATCAAGTAGCAATACATGAATGTAATGGAATGCTCTAAGAAATGAACACAAATTCAGAGAAGCATGAGAAGACTTAAATGGACTTAGATTAAATTAAGCAGATCCAAGGATACGCACCATGAGCAGATCCATGTAAGCAATGGAACACAAGATACACAAGGAACATAGAAAGGGAAAAAACAAAGAGCAATAAAAACTTTATGCTTTGAAATTGCAAAGACCAAGGTTGGCCCCAAAGAGAAGATAGAAGACTATGCTTCCGGCTCTTCTTTGTAGAGGTGGGTGTCCACAGGTGCAGAACACTGCATGCAATGTCAAGCTTGGTTGATATAGATTGATTTCACTGGATTCTTTTTTCTTTGTTTTTGTTTTTAATTCTTTGTTACAAGGGATGGATTGTTGGATAGGGAAAGGAGTACAGATATTTTGGGGAATGAAAGTAATATTAAAAAATGGATAAAAATTTTACCAAAAGAAATACAGTGAGCCAAAGGAAGGAGGCGCCAGCCTATTACTGGTCTCCATTTGGGGTACCATATTCAGTACTGAGTGCTGCATTTTCAGAGGCACAGTGACAAGCTAGACAGGACCCAAAGAGGATGATAAGAATAGAAGAGGGATCTGAAGCCCCACAATGTGAAGGCTGACTAAAGAAACAGTGAAGGTTTAGTTGGGGATCTCAGCCCTATCTTCAAGTATTTGAACGGTTATCATATTAAAGAGGGATTAGACTTGTTTTTCTTGGAATAGGGGCACGGCGGGGGGGAGGGGAAGTATTAAGAGCAGCAGAAATTGCAAAGAGTTAAATTTCAATTTGATATAAGGGAAAAAAAAATTCCCAAAGAAGAATGGGCTGCATCATAAGGTAGTGAGTTTCTCATTTTGGATAATTTTCAGGTGCCTGCCCCCAAATAATAAATAAATAAATGCTTTTTCATTCATTCAAATGGAGACTAAATGGCCACTCACCAGAGAGATTTTAGAGTAATTTTCTGCGCAGTTACAGGTTAGACTAGATAACCTCTGAGGTACTTTCCAAATCTGAGAGTCCTGAACACTTAGGATTCTATTTTAATTCTTCCTTTTAAGTCATGGAGAAACTGAGGCTCCAAACTATCAAATGACTTAAAGTCAGAGCCCGGACTACCAGAAGAGCCAAGATTAGAAGCCACAGTCCTCGGCGCTAGTGTCGTGATGAAAGCCATTTTCAACTTTCCAGACGGCTAGATAAACTCTTAGCAGAAAAAGCAGACCACCCGAGAACCCAGGCTTTCTAATTATACAACAGAAAACAGAAATAAACCCTTCCCCGGGTGGTTCTGTACAATGCAGGGACATCATTTACAATAGACAGCTGAATGTAACAATGCCCATGATGGGGAAAAAATAAAGAGGAAACAGCAAAAAAACCCTATCATACACACACACACACACACACACACACACACACACACACACTCTCCACTATGGTATTTTAGAGTGATGGCCAAAAATGCAGCAGAAATATTAGATGTTGGAACTGAAGCTAGAAGTTCTTTCTTTTTTTCTTTCGAAGAGGACTGGGGCTGACAGTGGATAATGAAGGGCATGGGACCCTCTGAAGTCTGTGTATACAGCACTCAGGGGTGAGCAGCTTGCATTGGAGGAGTACTCTAGGAACTACAGAGAACCAGAGATGGAGAGAGATATGGAACAAAGAATGGAGTGAAGAGATGGGAAAAAATGTAAGGAGATATTAAAAGGATACCAGAAGTGGTAGGGAGCTGTGATTATTAGAGATCCTTTTGTGTTTTTCCAGGGTGATTTCCTAACAGCAAATAACCTTACAAAGTAACTCACCATGCAAGCAACTCCCAACTTATAAGTGACTTGTGTTTCAAAAGTTAAGTCTGTTAAGTCAGCTGGCTAGGAGCTTGGAAGGCATTTTCCCACAGAAACAATGCTATAAAGTACAGCTAGGTTTCCAGGTCAGCCCACAAAAGCCAATTTTACCCATAATATAACTGAGAATCCAACCACCCTATATAACATTGTTTCCATGGGAAAATCCACCCTGCTTTCCAGCTGAGGATGCCAAGAGTGAGGCTCCACCCGACCCCCCAATGGTTTCAGCCCTTATCCCTCCTGTAACAGCCTTGCTTGTGGCTCTCAGAACAGGGAGGGTAAGGAGGAGGCTTCATCTGGGGAAGGAGATGGGGACTCCAGTAACTAGAGTGGGTTAGGCAGTAGGAGCTCCAGAGGCTGGGTTTAACTGAGGCAGGAAAGGATAGGGTTCAGGGAGAAAGCTGGCTCTCAGCTCCTGAACATGATAGAGACAGAAAACAAGGTGAAAAAAATTGAGAGGAATTATGTTATGGCAGCTGCTTGGTACAGTGGATAGAGTACCAGGCCTGGAGTCAGGAAGACTCATCTTCCTGAGTTCAAATCTGG